>NC_056727.1:360023455-360103455 GCF_019279795.1 Protopterus annectens | reverse complement strand
GGAATATGTTACATAAGGTTTCAAACAAAGATTTAAAATAATACAATTGGATTAGTTAGTTGAACAAATTGAGGACACCCTGATTTTAATGGCTAAAGCTCAAACAGAAAGTAAGTACTCGTTTATTTTATATTACCTATTTCATCTTATTCAGATGACATACCCGTGGAAGCAGTTATTTTATTTTTTTATTTTTATTTTACATTTGTTGACCAGGATAGTCCGACTGGATGCATGTCCATTTTCAGCGGAGGCCCGGGGAGAAAAGCTCCAAGGGTAAGCAGATACAGCATTACATAATACAAACAGACTATTTACAGAGATTACATAAGTAAGCAAGTTAAACAAGTTCCACAGGTTAGAGTTAATCCCGGGTGTAAGTCAGGATTGAATTACATTACACAGTAAGCTGGTTAACAGATTTTTACACATTCTAGAATGAGTTAGCCAGGCTTGATACAGTGACATAGCCAGTTTAGTGACAAATGTTGTTTGAGTCTAGTTTTAAATTGACCTAAGGTGGAAAGTAAAGTAATATCAGCTGGAAGAGAGTTCCAGGATCTACTTACAGAGTTTGCAAAGAGAGAGTCATCGGCTGTGTTATTAATTTTGCTAGTCTGAATTAGTAGTTTGTTAGAGGATCGAAGCGGTCTAGGATTGTCATAGGGGGTGATAATATTTTTAAGTGCAGGAGTATTGTTCGGATTATAGAGGGTTTTATAGGCCATAATCAGTTGGTTATACTGGATTAGGCTGGGTAGTTCAAGCCACCCAAGCTGATTTAGATTGATACAATGATGTGTCCTAAATGGCAGCCCAGTGGCAAACCTGGCAATGTGGTTGTAGCAAATTGAGAGTTTGTTAAGGACAGTCTTGTTTAAATTCGAGAGTAGAGGGGACGCATACAGAAGGGTTGAAAGAAGGTGAGAGCGAGCTATGGCAATTTTAACTGGAGGGGTTAGGAAGGCTTTTATTCTGTAAAGTGACCCTAGTTTTTTATTGATGGTTTTGATAGTTTGGTTAACATGTAGGTCGAATTTTAGATTATTACCTATGATGACACTTAATAGTTTTGTAGAGGGGTCAGGAGAGATTATTGTGCCATCATTTG
Organism: Protopterus annectens; assembly: GCF_019279795.1. Taxonomy (NCBI): domain Eukaryota; kingdom Metazoa; phylum Chordata; order Ceratodontiformes; family Protopteridae; genus Protopterus; species Protopterus annectens. Next base: position 360,102,344 of record NC_056727.1, on the reverse strand, counting down.
AATTTATGGTAAAGGTGAAAGCAGTAGACCTACGTGTTGGTGAAAATAACAGCATTTTAGTTTTTTTGGGGGATTTAGGATCAGACGACGTTTAGAAAGCCAGTTTTCTATTGTATTAAAGGTGGTCTGGGTAGCTGACCATAACTCTATTGGAGATGTGGCCGAGCAAATCAGAGTAGAATCATCAGCATATTGGATACAGCTGACTTTTGGGATGACAGTATAAAGGTCGTTAATAAAAATGGCAGTGGCGGCTGGTGACTTCAAATCAAAGGGGGGCTGCAGGAGACAGCTGAATAGGTGGGGTCAATGGGAAGGGGTGCAGCCAACTAGAAAGGGGAGGAGCTATGCTTAAAACCACAAAAACTAACTAAATACACTGCCCTGGGTGCCAAACCGTCATTATGAGAGTCCAATCAAGACAAAATGAAGTGTAGAAGAATAAAAGTATTTCAATGCATTGGCTGCATGACAGCTTACTTAATATCTAGATGGAAAGAAAAAGGTTGTGAGGCATGAAAAAATAAATTACTTTTTAAATACATTAATGGATTGCAGGTCAAAATCAAGTATAAGAAAAACAAGCAGCACTCAACTCAAACCACTTCTTCTTGCACTGCAGTTCTAATTATAATTTATATTCAGCTTTATTAAAGTACCAAGTAACATGCTGAAAGTAGAAATCTCTGATGCCCCCACTTGTAAAAATGTTTCTTATCCAAAAAAAGACCTGCTGCCTGACAACTATCTACTTGTTTCATGGGGAAAACATGATCAAAGTAAAAAATGAAAAGCAAAACAAGAAATAAGCTCAAGATACATTGCTTAAAGGATTACTGTACAGGTTATGGACCACATAATTGGCATTCTGTTTAGTTTACGGGTAAAGCCTGCAGAGATGACTGGAAGTCTCCAAGTGTAATGAGCTTCTTAAAATAATGTAATCCTGTCCTTTATTACAAATACTCTCATATGCATTTCAATACCCAAGGCTTATACATTATCTAGTTAAGTATTCTCTACATGGCAACAACAGAAAGGCTTTCAATGTTGGCAATTCTTTAACAATATGCTTATTAAAGCTTACTTGCATCTTACGATCTCAGCCAAGCTTACCTGATGGTCATTAAAGTATTGCAAAAAATATGACAGAAACCAGACCATTCTGCAAAAATCAAGGACAGATGACAAGCCACTTTAGTATCTGTGTCTACCTTGGATGGGGGGATACTCTGCACACTTACACTGCATAACTACTCCTTACCTTGCTTGGACACATCCAGAGTCACTACATGGGGGAGTGGGGTGCAACAAGTATGTCACAATTTTAAATGTCTCTGGCTGACTGTGATGGCCCTGACACATTTGTCATACCTCTCAACCTCAGAGCAAGAAATCCGGACAAAGCCATACACAGAAGTGGGACAAAGGCCCAAAAATAAGGACAATTTTTAAATATTGCTCTTATAAACTTAGAAAGATAATAGAATAGGTCTTGCATTGGTATGAATTTTCTGAACGGTATGAAATCTTAAACTCAAATGTCTGTCATTATTTTTTAATTTCAGTCTTTAATGATTTGTCACCAAATTGCCAAAAAAACACAATTTTATGAAAAATGGACCAAAAATATGATGTAAAAATATAAAATAGCCACACAATACAGCTGGGAACCTGTCAAAGAAGGGACACTTTAATATTAGTACTGCTAACTTGAGCAGCTGACAAAATAAAAGAATCTACATGCATTTCTGAAATAAAAGTAATCTATAACTGATTATTACAGTTATTTCTTAATTGTAAACCCTCCTGATCTCAGTACCCAGGCTGTTTCAGTTTCAATACCAGATCTTTCCACTTTATTTTTGAAATTCAAACATCTATCTGTAAGCAACTAAGACTCTTACAACTGGCAATTTATAATACATATACTTTTAAACAGATTGATCTTTAGGACGAATAACAATAAATCTCAGAAAGTAATGCTATTCAGAGGGCAAAATTATAAAGCTGTGCTTGAATTGTACCAGTTCTGAGGTATCTGATAGGAATTGTTATGAGAAAAGTGATGCAAAATGACTGGAGACTGAGTGGCAATGATGAAAGGGAATGAAGAACATTTTGTGATGAGAAAATATTATCAATTACTTTGTGGTATCTTCTAAGCTCCTGCACTGATGAAGACCATATGAATCCAAAATTAAAATATGTATATTGTTATTAAATTAAAATGTGCTTAATTAAAATGTGCCAGATATTATTGTACTCGATTCAGAACAGGATAAGAAGTAATATTTTTGTTTGGGTTATAGAGGATGAAAGACATATACACAAACAGCTGCCTCAGAACAAAGCAAACACTAATGTAGATGCCTTGTTAGTATTAGAAAAAAACAGGATTCACCATGAGATGGTATTGGAGTTAAAAGTTTAAAATGAGTTGTACCATTACAGCTATCGTTGTTTCTTATGCAAGGCCAAGTGTCTGTCTTCAAACATCCTTTTTGCTTAGTCATCCACAAGAGATCATCTCTCTTTTCTCTGCTTTAGTGAGTTCTGCCTAGAAATTAAGCACCGTGCCTGCTACACCAAATTCATTTCCACTGAGATTTATGTATTGTTCAGTGAAGTGTTTCTTCTAACTACAATAACAACATTTTTAATCCAAAAGATGTTCTAGCCACCTCCACATAAGAATCACTGACAAGACATGCATTCTTTGCAAAGAAAAGGTATTAAGTCAACTTGTAGAGTGAAAAATTAGAAATGCTCTTCATCAAGAGGAAGGCATGAAAAAGAGCAATGCAAAATATATTTGCTTTTCACGTTATACATGCCATGTAGCTACCATACATTTATATAAGACTTGAAAACTAGGACAGTGAAGACATGCTTTTTTCTCAGAGCATTAGGTATCCACTTCATCCCCATAATTCTGACACTTTTTTATACAAGTTTACATTTTTCCAATGTCTCCAACTAAGAGGTGCTTTGTATTACACAGCACTATACTGTCCGTTGAGGATTCTAATCCATTCTAATTCCTTACTTACACACACATACACACACTCACCTCATTCCTTACTTACACACACACACACACACACACACACACACACACACACACACACACACACACACACACACACACACACCTTTGATGTGGTGTTTCAAAAAACAACCTTGAGTGTTCTGTATGTAGGCTTTAAACTCCAGTCAAGGAGACACAATGCTGTCTTGTAATAAAAAACATTCTTACTTGCAGACTTTCCATCACTGCCTATTTAGAAAGAATCACTTGTTTAGCTTCTAGTAAAGCCCTTCTAAGATTTCCAAAACACAAAGCTTTTATGCAAAAACAGTATTCCAAACTATGGTCCCAGAAACACAGATCCTGACTTTTATCCAAACTGTTTGCCTTTAAAAGCACAACAGTACATAATCTTTTTCAAACTTTATTCTTAATTAAACTTTCTCATGTAATTCAGTCACTTAAACACCTACTTCGTATTTGAATTCTGTTTAAATCGGACACACCCCTACTAAGGCAAAACAAGCCAAACCTCTATTAACTAGCCTTGATGCACTGGGTATACTTAAATCGAATTAGCAGCACTATACTTAGAAGGTACAAGTTAATATAGCAGCATAAAAAATGCAATTATACATGCCAAAATAGCATATATCTGTTAGGTATACAGATAATGAATACACACTCACTTCCAAGTGTGTATGTGTACGTGCAAGCAAAAACACACACACATGCATACAAACTCACGCACATGCACACACAAATGCACACATAAACATAAATGCACACTCTCAGAAATGCGTTACCAAATACAATATGAAGTCATAATGTGCTGTCAGTATATGCACAAGTCAGTCAATAACTACAACAACAGATGTGTCTTCAGAATGGAAATTAAATTTTAAACTTTTCCTTTGCAGTTAATAGATGTATTGTGACACTTCATGGCTTAAGTGATGTGATGCGTTTTCAAACTTCCAGTCCTATATTATGCTGTTTCTTAACAAAAAGCTTCATGGACTTTGTATTAGTCTGACATACCTCTCAATGGTCCAGATTTGCGCAGAATGTCCATATTTTTGTCTCATATTTTTGGTCTGTTTCTCATAAAATTGTGGTTTTCTGAAAAATCACAGGCAAATCACTGAGGACTGAAGTCAGAGAATAATATCAGACATTTAAGTTTAAGACTTCCTACCCTTCAGAAAAGTCATGCTAATGCAAAAGTTATTCTATCAACTTTTTAAGTTTGCAAGAGCAATATTTAAAAAGTGTCCCTGTTTTGGTCCTTTGTCCCCCCATTATTTGTGGCTTTGCCCAGATTTCTTGCTATAAGAAATTGAGAGGTATGGAATTACTATAAACTTACTTCATATCACCATAAGGGAAGTGTATACAAGTCTACAGACCTTAATGGGCATGCCCCCTTGTATCAAGGTAAAAGTTCAAAGTTCACTGATGTCAGCATAGGCAAAACCAGAACTTAATGCACGGTTTAATTAAAAAACAGGGCAAGTATACCTGGAAGAATGGAGGGTTAATGTGTCATGCCATTTTAGGCATCAGGTGCTGTGGTGCAAAGGCAAGTGAAAAACTCTGGATGATCCCTATAAGCATAGACTAGGCATAGACTAGGCAATACCTACTCACCGTTTCATTTAGAACAATGGCTAAAATGTCTATTTGCACCATCTTCAAATAAGCACTAGTTTGTTATAATCAGACTGTACTACCTTCAGGCCTGATACAATAATGTTACTGTCACTCCTGCAGTCAACCCTCACTGCATTTGTGCTTATATTCAGATACACTAAACAGGGTTAGCACTTAACTGTTATGTTACATTAGCAGTGTTGTAGTGCAGAGCTTTCTGTATTATTACTATGAAACAGTTACTACACAGTTCTGATACCTCACATTATACATTAAAAGCCATCCTTGAAGTAGAAACTAATTAATCAAAAAAGGATGAATTTCTGCACAGCATATTAGTGTCTTTTGTGGAATAATGTAGGAGCTGTTTCACGGGTGATCATTTAGACAGACTTGTTGCGATGTATGAAATACCACTGAGAAAATGAAGATAACTAGGATGAAATGAAAAGATACTTTTGTGCTACTGAAAGAAGAAAAAAATGCATTACTGCGCATTTTAAACCACCATGATGAAAACATTACCCACATACTGACATAAATTTCAACCAAAAAGAAACAATTGGAATTGATTATTTTTTCAATTGACTTACACTTGATTTAATAGAATGTGACTTGAAATGTTTTTTATATGCACTTAAATAATTATGCATTTAAAACAATGTTTGCTTTACATCATAAACAGTACTGCCTTGAGTTTCAAGCATTTTACATATGAAAGCCATTAAACTTTTACTTTCGTCAAACAGTTAGTGAACCAAATGCTAGCATTTTATGGTGAGGACACAGAAACCATCCTGCTGTATGCTGCAAAAAATATTCAGTTAAGCAGTGTACTACAACTCAAGTTAAACAAACACACACACACACACACACACACACACACACACACACACACACACAGCCCTCTTACCTTCCATAATAGGTCCCATCCCTTCGTTCATAGCTGTCCATACATCCCATAGCTGGTGTGGCGCATTTGAGCACATCCCCGTGAGATCTGGAGCATATCCACCACGCACGTGAGATCCCCGATGTGACTCCAGCCTGCCGACATTGTAGTCCGGGTCCGACCTGTTGTTCTCTTGGTCCCAGCGACAGTCTATGCAGTTTAAAACTGCATAGACTTCTGGGAGCTCTGTTCTTCATGTTTCCCAGTCCGGACTGCAGCTGAGACAGTCTGCGCATGCTCCAGACTGTCTTAGCAGTAGTCCGGACTAGTGCGCATGTGCGAAAGTCCGCGATTTTTTAATTTTTTTTTTATCTTTTCTTTTTATTTCTTTATTTTTCTTTATTTTACAGCTGAGGGGGCTGCAGTCCGGCAATCCAATAGCACGGGCCGCCCCTGAAAAATGGAGAACAGCAAGGGCCCTAGTATAGAGCCTTGTGATACTCCAAGGGCATTAGGTAGAAGGTTAGAGAGTTTGTTCTACCAGAGGACAGCCTGCTGTCGACCATTCAGGTAGGATTGAAACCATTGAAGGGCTCTAGTATTTAAACAGAATGTTTGCAGGTTGTGGATTAAAAGTTGGTGATCAACCATATTGAATGCCTTGGAAAGATCCAAGAAGATGGCTGAGGATATATAATTTATTTATTTATTTAAATTTGTTGACCGGGAGTGTCCGACTGGATGTAGGTCCATTTTCAGCGGAGGCCCGGGGAGAAAAGCTCCACAGTAAAATAAACAGACAGTAGTTACATTGGATTACATAGCGATTAACAATTTAACATAGCAATTACTTACAACATATTTACAGATGAAGAACATAGTACATCAGTAGACAACTAGAATCTTTATCTGTGAAGTACATAACAGACATTAACAAATGTTACAATGAGAAGTTCCTGCTGTATAATAAGTACTAGGCTTATGAGCATCTGAGCTTGCTATAATCAAGGTAGTTAGTGGAGTGGAGAGAAAGGTAGTGGTTGGATGGGGTGGATGATATTAGAGTGGGAGTTGCAAGGGCATAGCCAGCATGTTTTTAGGTGCGCTTTTAGTAAAGTTTTGAAGTGGGTGCATGATGGTACGGAGGTAATTGTGGGTGGGAGTGAGTTCCATAATTTGGCTATGGTGCAAGAGAATAGTGCTTCACCAGCAGAGTTATTGGCTTTAGTGATCTGCAAGTGATTTTTGTTGCTGGATCTTAGTGGTCTGGTGGTGCGATAGGGTTGGAGTAGATTCTGGAGAGATGGGACATTTAGTGGATGGTTTACTAGTTTGTGGGTGAGTGAGAGTTGATACCACTGAAGGAGGTGAGGGAGTTCAAGCCAGCCCAGTTCAGCAAGTGAGAGACAGTGGTGACTACGGTAGGATGCCCCTGTGGCGAATTTGGCGATTTTGTTGTAGCAGGTCTCTAGCTTGTTTAGATCACATTGCCTTAGGTTGGTATATATTGGAGAGGCATAAAGTAGGGTGGAGATAAGGTGGGAATTTGCTATTGAAATCTTTGCTGCTTTGGTGAGAAATTGCTTATTTCTGTATAACGCTCCTAGTTTTTTGTGGACTTTTTATGGTCATGGATATGTGAATGTCAAATTTTAGTTTATTGTCTATTTCCACTCCTAGCAATTTGGTGTGTTCAGTTGGGTATATAGTGGTGTTGTCTTTTGCTGTTATGTTAAAGTGAGAGTTGTTTTGAGTATGTTTGGTGGGTTGGAAGATGAGTAGTTTAGTTTTGTTTGGGTTGAGTATTAATTGGGCATCGGATAACCATGTTTCAACAGAGGAAAAGGCTTCCTGTGTGACTTTTAGCAGTTTGGGTAGGGACTGGGCTGAGTAGATGATGGTCGAGTCATCTGCGTATTGTATGAGTGTGCCATGTTTGGTGGCAGAGGCTAGATTATTGGTGTAAACTGAGAAGAGTAGGGTCCAAGGATGGATCCTTGGGGAACCCCTATGGAGACAGGTAGTTGGGGAGATATGTCATTCTGCCATACAATGGATTGTTGCTGGTCAGACAGGTAACTCTGAAACCAGTTGGTGACTGATTGTGAGAAGGCTAGGTTATTGAGGACAGAGATAAGTTGTTTGTGTGGGACCATGTCAAATGCTTTAGATAGGTCTAGGAAAGTAGCAGAGGGGAGATAGCCATTGTTTTTATGCTGAAGGATAGTGTTAGTAAAGGAGAGTAAGGCAGTGGTGGTGCTATGGTTTGGTCGGAAACCATGCTGAGTACTGGAAAGGAGGTTGTTAGTAAGTAGGTAGTCTGAGACCTGAGAGTGTATGCATCTCTCTAGTATTTTGGAGAGTGGAGAGAGAATAGCTATGGGGCGGTAATTGGTTAGTTCTGCGGAGGGTCCGCCTTTGTGGAGGGATATGTGATACTTTCCACAGTGTGGAAACGTAACTTTCTGACAGAGATCGGTTAATCAAGATGGATACTGGGCAGGCCAGAGCATCAGCTGCGATTTGTAAGTATTCACTTGGGAGGTTGTCTGCTGCTAATTTGGTGGGTTTAAGTTTAGTTAAGAGTTTTTTTATGTTGGCGGTAGGTACAGGAGAAAAAGAGAAGGCAGTGGGGAGATTACTAGTTGAAGGTGTGGGTTGGAAGGGAGGGGGGTTGTGTTGTTTAGCTAGTGATAGTATGGTTTGGGTGAAGTGTGTGCTGAATGAGGTAGCAATATTTTCTGAGGAGTGAGGGATGTTAGGAGGAGGGGTACTGACTTTACCTGGGTGGAGGATGGAGTTTATGGAAGACCAGAATTGTTTGGAGCTGTGTTGTGAGGAGTCTACGGCAGACTGGTAGTATTGGAATTTGTCCTGTTTTATTAGCTTTTTGACTCTATTGCGTAGTTCTAGGAATTTCTGTCTAGCTGAGGGGGTTTTGGTTTTGTGCCAGTGCTCCCAGGCTTTATCCCTGTTTTTCATTTCTGACTTAGTGGTTTTCTGTAGCCATGGGGAGGGTTGTGCTTTGGTTCTGGAAAATCTTATGGTGGCATGGTAATTAAGGATGTTCAGGAAGGTAGTATTAAAACATTCAACTGCGTCATCTAGACTGAGGTACTTTAGAGGATGCCAGTTACATTCTTTGAGGGATGAGATGAATGTGAGTGGGTTAAAGTTTAGTTTTTTATTTGACGGTAGATGACAGGTTTAGCTTGGTATAGGTATTTTTTGAGTAGGAATGTTGGGGAGTGATCACTGAGGCCATCTGATAAGCAGCCTGTTATGTATGACTGGGGCCTCTTACTGACAAGTATCCAATCCAGGGTAGTGTGCTTGCTGGAGTTTTTATTTATCCTGGTTGGTGACTGGACTAGTTGGGTGAAGCCATGAAGGTGTACATGATGGGTTGGATTGTTGCCAGAACAGGATTGCCAGTCAATATTGAAATCACCTAAGATGATAGTTTCTTGGGGGAGATGGTGGGTAGACCAGCTGAGGAGGTTTTCTAGTGGAGGGATGTTTTGGCCAGATGGGAAGTAGCATCCAATTATGTTGATGGTTTTGTTTTGGTTAATTTTGAGGTTGGTATATATTATTTCTTCATTGCCTATTTGTGGAGCTGATGATTTTAAGATCTGGATGTTTAGATGCTGTTTAAATATTATAGCTACACCACCTCCTTTTTTGTTTAGCCGGTGTACTCTTAGTATGCCGTAACCTGTAGGGAGTATTTGCTCACTGGTAATGTGAGGTTTTAGCCAGGTTTCTGTCAGGATGACTATATCTGGGGAGTACAAGTCTATGGTGGCATGGAGTTCATGGACTTTGTTGGATATACTTCTAATATTTAGGCTTAGTAGAAGGAAGTCACTTGGCTTTCTACTGGCTGTAATATGGGAGAAGCTGTGGTTTCTAGTCTGATTATGAGGATTAGGGTTGGAGATGGTAGGGCCAGGGTTGGGGTGGATGTCTCCACTTAGGGCTAGTTTTGATATGCATGAGATTATTAGTTTTCTCAGTTTTTGAATGTGTTTGTTTATAAGGGAAACTTTATGATTGTGCTCTGTGGGTAATAGTTATGGTGGGAGGGTTACTATGTTAAGTTGTAGGGATGCTTTATGTTTGAGTAGTATAGTTGGTAGAATATGTGGGGGGTGCGTAGGGATGGTTCTTGAGCTGGTGGGAGGGGAGCTGAGTGTGGGTGAGACATGAGTGGTGGTGTGAGTAGTAGTACAGTGGTAGTGGTTGAGTGGGGGAATGATGGAGCTTTGGTAGGATGTAAGATATGCAAGGAGAGTGCATGCAGTGAGCATAGGAAAGGTATGCTTGTACATGTTAGTTGAGGAGGTGTGATAGTAAAGGGAATATGGAGGAGGTAGTGTTGGATTAGTGCTGTGGTTGGCTATTGGAAAGATGGGAGGGGTTTGAGTGCAATAAAGGCGGGACCACTGGGGGCGGGAGGGAATAGGGGGCAGGGTGGGGAGCAAAGCGGGTAGAGACCCCGTTAGTTGCTCATATGAGGGGGCTGGAAACAATCACAAAGCAAAGACAAGTATGTGTTAAGAAACAATCACAATTGACCAAGGACTGCTCTAAAACTGTAAGTCATTTCTTAATTTCTCAGGTGGAAAAACAGGATAACCTTGTATCAGTAGGCTACTGTGGTCATAGTTTAAATTAACAAACACACAGTATTGATCAGTTATGGATACTATTTGCTAACAGAAGGGAATAAGAGAAAGTGGAAGATGTGTGTGTGTGTGTGTGTGTGTGGTGGTGGGGGCTGCTTACAAGCCAAAGCAGAGTGCTCTCCAGGGGAAAATGAATATTGGCTCAAACAGGTAGACACATACTCAAAGTTAACTGTAGCTGTTTGCAGACAGTTCAGACCTGGACTGCGCTTTTCCTATAAGAATGTAAAAGGTGGTACCGCAGTTGAATACTTAAGAGTGGTGTTAGGTTCAAAGTTAACTGTAGCTGTTTGCAGACAGTTCAGACCCGGACTGCGCTTTTCCTACAAGAATGTTAAAGGTGATACCACAGTTGAATACTTAAGAGTGGTGTTAGGTTCAAAGTTTACTGTAGCTGTTTGCAGACAGTTCAGACCCGGACTGCGCTTTTCCTACAAGAATGTTAAAGGTGGTACCGCAGTTGAATACTTAAGAGTGGTGTTAGGTTCAAAGTTAACTGTAGCTGTTTGCAGACAGTTCAGACCTGGACTGCGCTTTTCCTACAAGAATGTTAAAGGTGGTACCGCAGTTGAATACTTAAGAGTGGTGTTAGGTTCAAAGTTAACTGTAGCTGTTTGCAGACAGTTCAGACCCGGACTGCGCTTTTCCTACAAGAATGTTAAAGGTGGTACCGCAGTTGAATACTTAAGAGTGGTGTTCGGTTCAAAGTTAACTGTAGCTGTTTGCAGACAGATCAGACCCGGACTGCGCTTTTCCTACAAGAATGTTAAAGGTGGTACCGCAGCTGAATACTTAAGAGTGGTGTTAGGTTCAAAGTTAACTGTAGCTGTTTGCAGACAGTTCAGACCCGGACTGCGCTTTTCCTACAAGAATGTTAAAGGTGGTACCGCAGTTGAATACTTAAGAGTGGTGTTAGGTTCAAAGTTAATTGTAGCTGTTTGAAGACAGTTCAGATCCGGACTGCGCTTTTCCTACAAGAATGTTAAAGGTGGTACCGCAGTTGAATACTTAAGAGTGGTGTTAAGTTCAAAGTTAACTGTAGCTGTTTGCAGACAGTTCAGACCCGGACTGCGCTTTTCCTACAAGAATGTTAAATACAATAATTATTGTTGTGATTATGGTTTATGGTGTTGGTAAAGGCTAGGAGGGCTGAAGTAGTGCTGTGATGAGGACGGAAACCATGCTGAGTGTCTGCCATAAGGTGATTCTGGATTAGGTGGTGCATGAGTTGTCTATGAATAAATTTTTCCATAATCTTTGCAAGTGGAGAGAGTATAGCTATTGGCCTATAATTGGAGAATTCAGTAGAGCTGCCTCCTTTGTGAAGTGGGATTACATAGGATATTTTCCAAATGGTGGGAATTTTAGCTTCTACTATGGTTCGATTGATTAGTGTTGAGATGGGGTAAGCAATAGCATCAGCTGATTTTTGTAGGTACTCGGCAGGGAGTTGATCAACAGAAAGTGTAGTGGGTTTTCATTTTTTGATCAAGTGAAGTGGCGACTGGTTGGAAGCTGAACGTGGGTAGGATTCTAGGGGTGCTACTTTCAGAACCAGGGGAGCTAGGAGGTAGTTGGCTAGCTAGGGCTTGAATTATCTCAGTAAAGAATCGGTTAAAACTGTCAGAAACAGCTTCAGGGATTTTATCAATAGTAGCAGCAGAGATTGGGGTTGAAGTTTGTCCAGGATGTAGTAGATTATTTAAACCTGCCCAAAACTTCTGAGGGTTATTTTGATTTACTGTCTGTAAATTACAGTAGTACTGTTTTCTGTCTTGTAAAATGGATTTTTTAGTTTCGTTTCTAGATTGCCTGTATTTAATGTGATCTTGGGGTTCTTTAGAAGAATGCCATAAAGCCCATGCTTTGTTTCTAAGGGTAATTTTGAGTTTAGACTCTTTAGAAAGCCATGGCGCAGTTTTTGCCTTTGTTCTCTTTGAACGAACAGGTGCATGCAAATCAAGGATCTCAAGGAATTTGTTGTTAAAGTATGCTACTGCTTCCTCTAAGGGGAGGTGTTTTAGAATAGACCAATTACATGAGTTTAGTTCTTGTTGGAATTTGGCAGGGTCAAAGTTTATATTGTTTCTAACCTTTCTGAGTAAGGGCTTTTGGGAATTAATGGCTTTGTGCTTAATTACATAGGTGAGAAGGTGATCGCTTAGGCCATCAGGGAGGGTACCAGAGGTGTACAGTTGGGGGTGACTATGAGTACCCAGTCAAGTATGCTTTCTTTTTGGTTGGGTTTACCTATCCTTGTAGGGGTGGATATGATTTGTGTAAATACATACAGGTTAGTATGGGTGGTTGGGGATTCTGAGGAACAGGTGCCCCAGTATATGTTAAAGTCTCCAAGTAGTAGGGTTTCTTGGGGGTAGTGACATGATAGCCAGTGCAGGATATCTTCAAGTGTAGATATATTGTTACCTGGGGGTATGTACATACAGATGATATTAATGCATTTATTTTTATTAAGTTGCAATTTGGTGGCAAGAATCTCAGAGTTATTAATCTGAGGTGGTTGTATTACATCTATGGTGAAATTCAACTCAGATTTATAGAGTACAGCTACCCCACCCCCCCTTCCTCGAAGCACGATCCAGCCTGTGTATGTTGTACCCAGGTGGTAACACTTCATTGCCTGTAGTGTTAGGTTTTAACCAGGTTTCAGATAAACAGAGAATCTCAGGGGAGTGGACATCCAGAAGTGCATGCAATTCATGTACCTTGTTATTAATGCTTCTAATATTGAGATGACAGGCTAGGAGAGAGTTAGTTGGTCTATTAATAGTAGGTTTGTAGCTTAGATTGCAAGTAGAGGGGGTATGTGTATCTGAAGTGGGTGAGCCAGGGTTGGGGTGAATATCACCACCAAATATTAAGTTAAGTCTATACTTAGTGATGAACTTCAGGAATTTGTTTATTAGTTTGTGGTAGTGTTTGGCTCTAGAGCTAATGTGCCTGGGGTTGAGATGTTGATAAAATGAACAAGATGTTGGATAGGACCTGGTACTCTAAGTATGGTTGAAGGTGGGAGGATGTACAGCTGGGGTGATAGTATGACCTTTTGGGACCTGAAATCCCATGAGAAACTGGTTTTCATACAAGGTAAGGAGGTATGGTGCGAACAAGAGGGGTAGTAAAGAGGAGTATATCATTATCTATGATTCAGCTAGTGAGTTAAGGAACTGTTTTACCTAGTGATGCAACACCAGAAGATAGAGTGGTGAGGTAAAGGTACTGGAAGGGGGATGGGAGAATGCCAGATGAAAGCTAATAGGTGCTATTAAAATGTAGGAGAAGAATGGGGGTGGGAGGAAGTGCTTAGGAGCATGGAAGTGCTTAGGAGAAATAGCAGTGGAGTTTTTAACCAGATTGTTTAATGAATTCTTGGAAAGCGAGAGGATACCTGAGGAGTGGAGAAAAAGTTTTTTGGTATCGATTTTTAAGAATAAGAGTGATGTGCAGAGCTGTAGTAACTACAGAGGGATAAAATGATCAGTCACAGCATGGAGGTATGGGAAACAGTAGTGGAGGCTAGGTTAAGAAGGGACGTGATGATTAGTGATCAGCAATATGGTTTCATGCTGGAAAAGAGCACGACAGATCCAATGTTTGCTCTGAGAGTGTTGATGGAGAAGTACAGAGAAGGTCAAAAGGAGTTGCATTGTGTCTTTATGGACTTACAGAAAGCACATGACAGGCTGCCTAGAGAGGAGTTGTGGTACTGTATGACAAAGTCGTGAGTGGCAGAGAAGTATGTAAGAGTAGTACAGGATATGTACAAGGGTAGTGTGACAACAGTGAGGTTTGCGATGAGAATGATGGATGCATTTAAAGTGCAGGTGGGATTACATCAAGGATCAGCTCTGAGCCCTTTCTTATTTGCAATGGTGATGGACAGGTTGACAGATGAGATCAGACAGCAGTCCCCGTGGACTATGATGTTTGCAGATGACATTGTGATCTGTAGTGAGAGTAGGGAACAGGTTGAGGTGACCCTGGAGAGGTGGAGATAGGCTCTAGTGAGGAGAGGAATGAAGGTCAGCAGGATTAAGACTAATATATGTGTGTGAATGGGAGGAAGGCTGGAGGAATGATGAGGATGCAGGGAGTAGAGTTGGTGAAGGTGGATGAGTTTAAATACTTGGGATCAACAGTTCAGAGTAATGGTGAGTGTGGAAGAGAAGTGAAGAAGAGAGTACAAGCAGGGTGGAATGGGTGGAGAAGAGTGTCAGGAGTGATTTGTGACAGACGAGTACCAGTAAGAGTGAAAGGGAAGGTCTACAAGAGGGGAGTGAGACCAGCTATGTTATATGGGTTGGAGACAGTAGCACTGACAAAAAGGCAGGAGGTAGAGCTGGATGTGGCACAGTTAAAGATGTTAAGATTTGCAGTGGGTGTGATGAGGGTGGACAGGATTAGGAATAAGTATATTAGAGGGTCAGCCCAGGTTGGACGGTTTAGAGACAAAGTCAGAGAGTCAAGATTGCATCAGTTTGGACATGTGCTGAGGAGGGATGTTGGATATATTGGGAAAAGGATGCTAAGGATGGAGCTGCCAGGTAAGAGGAAAAGAGGAAGGTCTAAGATAAGGTTTATGGATGTGGTGAAAGAGGTCATGCAGGTGGTTGGTGTGACAGAGAAAGATGCAGAGGACAGGAGGAAATGGAAATGGATGATCCACTGTGGTGACCCCTAATGGGAACAGCCGAAAGAAAAAGAAGATCTTATTCAGGATTATACAGTAGACAGAACTGCTCTCAGCATTCAGTGGGTGTAAGGCTGAGAAAAGACTGGATACATATACTCGCAGGATGTGCATGCAGGTATGAGTGCATGTGGGCACACTCATGTACATGCACACACACACACACACACACACACACACACACACACACACACACACACACACACACACACACACACACACACACACACACACACACACACACACACAGGTGTTTACTAGGCTAACTACCACAAGAGCCTGTTAAAGCCTAGCCATGCATCCCAAATCTCTGACAAGTTCCCATACCCTTTATAAGTGTAAGGAATTGGGAGATGAAAGATTTACAAGCAGATTCCTGGCAGACATATTATTTACAGGCTGCCTGTCTCCATAAGAAAGACAGGTTCCAAACCAGGGATGAATTTCCTATTCCACATCCAAACAGATTCATAGGTTAGTACTAGGCTAACTGCCTTTGTGGGCCATTTTAAGCCCAGCCAATAAGCCTATGTGAGAATGAAATTCTGCACCTTAGTTTGCAAGGTAAACACTTTAACCATTATGCTAATGTCCCACAGAATTGGGAATGTGCTAGATCAGAACACAGGCACACCTATATTGCAGCCCTAGACGTATACATGCTGCCACAGAAACAAAAGGCACATCACAACCCCCCCCCCCCCCCATCGGCTGCACTGAAAATAGACCCCCTACCTAAGTACACAGACTACAAGACCACAAGACTTAACACATGCACCACTGCTCAAATGTCCAAATTACAAAAATTGGGTTAAGGAGAAAAACTGGTAAGATGGTAATACTACAAAAAAAGAATGGCTGACAAACTGGCAACACATTCATAGTTACTAGGCATTTCATCCAAAGGATAACACACATAGGAGTGCACCACTCCTTTAAGGGGGTTAAAGGGCACTGCAAAATCAGCACTCCATCTACATGTGTGGGAGTAGAACCAAAAGCCTTTTACACCAAGAATAAGTATGCTACTTGTTGTGCTACTAACACTGCTAAATTAAGGTGGAAAGATTCAAACACTGCCTCTTGCCACAGGAAGTTACTCATTAACAAGGCAGAGCTTTAGTCTTCTATGCTAATTTTACACACACACACACACACACACACACACACACACACACACACACACACACACACACACATACACAAAAGCAATTTAAAGATTCAACAATTCACCTAATGGCAAGTCTCTGGAATGTGAGAAGACACATGTAAACAGAAAGGATATGCAGATCCAGCACCAAAGAATTTTGGTCCAGACACCTAACTCAAGGAGCAAAAGCTGTGAGGCAAAAATGCTAAACACTACAAGCAGAGACATAACTGGCTCAGTTAGTGCCTTGTGCTAGTCCCTCAATCCTGTGTTATACTACCTCAGCTCCTAAAATAAATAAATAAAGTTTGCTGTTAGGTACCTGGGAGGGACTCCCTATGAAATGCAGGTGACAATCGGGTTATGTTTCTGCTTCCTGACCCACATTTCTCACATTGTAGTTAAAAAAAAAAAAAAAAAAGAAATCCTTTTGCTTTTCTTAAACAATGTACTTTATATCCTGCATTGAGTATTACAGCAGTCGGGTTTAAAAAAAAAAAAAAGAAAGAAGAACTAGATCTATTTTGTTTTAAATTGTAGCAAGCAGTTTAAATAATTTAGACCTCATAGGAAGTGCTATGATGCTCAAGTTTGACTGCAAATACAATACTGGCTTTTAAAAACAGGTATGCACCTAAAGAAGTGGATAGGATGGCCAATCACGCCCCTTAACAATTTGTACTTGGGGTAGTTGCTCTCTTTACCCGCACTAGCCACGTTACTGATTACATGCTATGCCACCCAGCAGGCATTCAAAAAAAAGCAGAAAGTTATCCTTGTCCTGCGCAGTTTGGTATTTTTTTCTTGAGCTTCTAATTTCTTCCTTTCTACTGCCTTTTTTATATTTACTTATTTTTATTTCTTTTACAATTTGATAAAAAGATAGCTGTGCTGGTCTACTGGGTACAAAAGTACAGTAGCAATAAGAATTAACATAAAAATACTTGACTTAGTAAAGCCATATTAAATTGGCACACTGTTTATATAACAACATGATAAGATATGTTACATATCACTGCAGTGTATTCATATTATATAATTTTCTGTATGACATACTGTACATTTCCCAGCAAAGTATTCATATCTTATAGTTTTCTATTTACAAATAAACAGGTAGAATGATTAGAGAACAGTAACAGTAAATAAGCTGAAGTATTAGCCAGTGTCACAAAAGAAGGCACACTTGGATTCTTTCTGCAGTTTCAATGTTTCTTACGTCTGTAGGTAGTTTGTTCCCTTTGACAGATCCTATTATAGACATGGCAAGTTTGAATCTAGGACTAATCAGACTGAATGTGTCCTCTTGGCTGCTTTTAAAGTAGTATTTTTGTTTAGTAATTTGTATTTTCTTTAAATATGAAGGCATAGCTTAGCTTTGAAATTATAAATATTAGCATACTTAGTAGATGTGTCTGTAACGGGAAGTCAGAGTGCCTTTTTATATAAGATGCAGTGAAGACACTTGATATTTGCAAAGAAAGCATATCTAATTATTTTGTCTCTAGCTATATGGATTTTCTGGGAGTTTTGTGCTGAGTGAAGGGCAATCAGGGCTATGGCACATTCAGCCTTGGGTGTAAGAAAATGTATGGCTACATACATGCAGTCAGTGGCAGTAGATATGGCAGCCAGTAACATAAGTTTGTGTTAGAACTTTAGTAGTAGTACAGTTTGTCTGCATACTGAAGTTTAGCAAGTCAAGTATTAAACTAAGATTTTCTATTTTATAGCACTTGGTATAAAGTTCACTTTGGAGTATTTTATGGCTAATGTAGATAGGGACGCCAGTTTCTTTGATGCAGCAAAAACATGACATTTGTTTTGTAACTATTAATTTAAAGTTTATTTGTGTAATGCTACTCACATACCTATGTGAATTCTGACTGTGTTACTTGTAGTGATCGGTGTGTTTTGCTATCTTCAAACAGCAGAATGTCATCAACATACATAACTATGTTATGGCTGGGTAGATGAAATGGGATATAATTAAGAAATAGGAGAGGCCCTAAGGCAGAGCCTTGTGGAACTCCACTGTTAAGTTTTCTCTTTTCAGAAAGTACATTACAGAATATTTGAAAGGATCTATACTACAAGTAGTTTTTGAACCAGAACATGGTGTTTGCAACAGGATTTAGTTTCTACATCTCGTCAAGAATAAGGCTATGGTTAACTGTCTCAAAGCAATAAGTCATGTAACCAAATACCATCATTCTCTTTCGGCTTTTCCCGTTAGGGGTCACCACAGCGGATCATCTCTTTCCATTTCTTCCTATCCTCTGCATCTTGCTCTGTCACACCAACTGCCTGCATGTCCTCTCTCACCACGTCCATAAACCTTATCTTAGGCCTTCCTCTATTCCTCTTACCTGGCAGCTCCATCCTTAGCATCTTTTTCCCAATATACCCTTCATCCCTCCTCAGCACATGTCCAAACCAACGCAATCTCGTCTCTCTTGCTTTGTCTCCAAACTGTCCAACATGAGCTGACCCTCTAATATACTAATTCCTAATCCTATCCATCCTAGTCACACCGATTGCAAATCTTAACATCTTTAACTCTGCCACATCCAGCTCTGACTCCTGCCTTTTTGTCAATGCCACTGTCTCCAACCCATATAACATAGCTGGTCTCACTACCCTCTTGTAGACCTTCCCTTTCACTCTTTCTGGTACCTGTCTGTCACAAATCACTCCTGACACTCTTCTCCACCCATTCCACCCTGCCTGTACTCTCTTCTTCACCTCTCTTCCACATTCACCATTACTCTGAACTGTTGATCCCAAGTACTTAAACTCGTCCACCTTTACCAACTCTACTCCCTGCATCCTCACCATTCCTCTACCCTCCCTCTCATTTACACACATATATTCTGTCTTAGCCCTGCTGACCCTCATTCCTCTGCTCTCTAGAGCATATCTCCACCTCTCCAGAGTCTCCTTAACCTGATTCCTACTCTCACTACAGATCACAATGTCATCTGCAAACATCATAGTCCACAGGGCCTCCTGTCTAATCTCATCTGTCAACCTGTCCATCACCACTGCAAATAAGAAAGGACTCAGAGCTGATCCTTGATGTAATCCCACCTCCACCTTAAATGGATCTGTCACTCCCACTGCAGTCCTCACCACTGTCACACTACCCTCGTATATATCCTGTACCACTCTTACGTACTTCTCTGCCACTCCTGACTTCCTCATACAATACCACAACTCTTCTCTAGGCACCCTGTCATATGCTTTCTCCAAGTCTACAAAGACACAATGCAACTCCTTCTGACCTTCTCTGTATTTCTCCAACAACACTCTCAGAGCAAACATTGCATCTGTAGTGCTCTTTCCTGGCATGAAACCATACTGCTGATCACTAATCATCACCTCCCTTCTTAACCTTGCTTCCACTACTCTTTCCCATAACTTCAAGCTGTGACTAATCAGTTTTATCCCTCTGTAGTTACTGCAGCTCTGCACATCACCCTTATTCTTAAATATAGGTACCAAAACACTTTTTCTCCACTCCTCAGGCATCCTCTGACTTTCCAAAATTTCATTAAACAATCTAGTTAGAAATTCCACTGCCATTTCTCCTAAGCACCTCCATGCTTCCATTGGTATGTCATCTGGGCCAACAGCCTTTCCATTCTTCATCCTCTTCATAGCTGCCCTTACTTCCTCCTTGCTAATCTGTTTCACTTCCTGATTCACTATCCCCACATCATCCAAACTTCTCTCTCTCTCATTCTCTTCATTCATCAGCCTCTCAAAATACTCTTTCCATCTACTCAACACACTCTCCTCTCTTGTGAGTACGTTTCCCCTCACTATCCTTTATCATCCTTACATGCTGCACATCTTTCCCAGCTCTGTCCCTCTGTCTAGCTAATCGGTACAGGTCCTTTTCTCCCTCTTTAGTGTCCAATCTCTCGTACAACTCTCCATATGCCCTATCCTTAGCTTTCGCCACCTCTCTCTTTGCCATGCGCCTCATCTCCTTATACTCATGTCTACTTTCTTCATCTCTTTGACAATCCCACTTCTTCTTCACCAGCCTCTTCCTCTGTATACTCTCCTGTACTTCCTCATTCCACCACCAGGTCTCCTTGTCCTCCTTCCTCTGTCCAGATGTCACACCAAGCACCTTTCTAGCAGTCACCCTTACTAGTTCTGCTGTAGTTACCCAGCTATTCGGTAACTCTCCACTGCCTCCCAGTGCCTGTCTTAACTCTTCCCTAAACTCCACTTCACAATCACCCTTTTTTAACTTCCACCATTTAATCCTTGGCACAGCTTTCACACTCCTCCTCCTCTTCTTGATCACCAACGTCATTCTACATACCACCATTCTATGCTGCTTAACTACACTTTCCCCTACCACCATGTAACCAAATACCACTAAAGTAATAAGACTTTCATTAATTTTCTGTAATAAATGATATTTATAGCTGACAATAAGGCTGCCCGAGTCTTTAAAGCATTTCTGAATTCATGTTGTCAGTCAAAGAGTGCTCCATAAGTGTTTACATGCTTAGACAGTTGTTGGTATAACAGTTATTCAAAGATCTAAGTAATGGTGCACAGATTTAAGCTGGGTCTGTAATCTTTTAGTTGAGAAGGTGGGCAAACTTTAGGTAAAGGAATAACGGCTGAATGCTTGAATGCAGAAGGAACTATACCTGACGTTAGTGAGAGGATGAAGATATGTGTACATGTTTTGCAAATCTTGCCAGTGCCAGTTTTAGGATCTTAGGGTGCAGCTCACTGAATTTTGCACCTGTTGAGTTTACTTTAGTAAGCAGGGATTTAGTTTGGTATTGAACTATGCCTGTGAAGTGGAAAGTGGCAGCATATGATGAGAAAGGGCAGAGCCTAGGATTGGTAATACAGTTTTGTTTACATTGTGAATTAAATAATTTAAAAAAAATACAAAAAAAGTGATTAATTAATTAATTAATTAATTAGTTAACTTAAATTATTAATGTTTAAATATCAGTTTAAATTCATTTAAAACTCAACTAAAGTCCTATCTGATAAATTGCCAGCTCTGTACATGTGATGTTCCTGGATAATCTCCATACCCTTACTGTCTCCACTCATCAGCCCCAAAGATATTAGAAGAGAAATATAAGCAAAGGCACCCAAATATGGAAAATGTTGCAATACTAAAAACAAGATCACAAAGGGGAACACAGAACAGAAGATTAGTAAAGTAGAAGTTAAAACATTTGAAAGCAGAAGTTCTGGAATACTTGAGAAATGAAGGATTTAGTGTAGAAAGTCTAACACAAGTTATATCATACCACGGTGGAACAATGATTTCCCCCAAGTAAGGAGAAACAGCAGAAGCAGGAGACATCTGAAGAAGAAATATAGACATGGGAAAGAAAAAGAGACTTAATACACTGCAATATTTATAAAAGGAGAAAGCAAAACTGATCAATACAAAAAGAGCAGCACCAAGGTTATTTGAAGAGAAATTCAGGCAAAGGCATCCAGTTATGGAAATTTTTTGCAATACAGAAGATAATAAACAAAAGAAGGAAAGTAAAAAGGAGGATTAGTAATGGAGAAGTTAAAGAAATAGAAACGGAGGTTACAGATTACCTGTGAAGTGAAGGATTTAGTAGAAAATCTAACTCTGATTCCTTTCCCTTATTGTCATGTGTTTTTCTGTTAAGACTTTATCTGTTATTAATTTAGCTGCATAGTAATATAATGAATCCCCAAATTAAGGAGAAACCAGTGGAGTGGAAACCATCTGATCATTTTCCACATGAAGATACTTTAGAGCCTTCAGTGGGAAACCAGTATAAAGGTTCAGCTGGAGTTGCACAGCAAGGGAAAGAACAGAAAACGGTGGCAACTCTGACGCAATCAGTGCTGTGCATTGATAGATCAGTGAGTTCCTATATGAAAGAGCAACAGATGACACAGGATGAAACTGAAGAGAATCTGGCACAGGAAAATGCTCTGGAACTTTCTGTAGAATGCCCACAGGAAATAGAGAACAAAGAATGTGCCCCAGTTTAGAAGAAAATGATCTAAGGGAAGAGTTGCTTGATTTAATAACGATGGATAGACATACTAAGATCAATTAAAGAAAAAGACTACAGAACGTCAGTAACACCCAAAATGTTAGAAGTCTGATATAACAAATGAACACAATAATTAGGACTGTTCATAGAAATGTATGTGATATAACAGAAGTAAATAGGATATATTACTATGCAGCTAAATTAATAACAGATAAAGTCTTACTACAAAAACACATGGCAGTAAGGGAAGGAAGGGGAGAAGGCAAATGCCATTATGGAATTATCAAACAGAGAAACTATAAAGCAGTTAAGACAAGGAGTGTCACTGTTAGAATAGTAAAGAAGTGGGAACAGATTAACAAAAGTACTCAAAAAGATAGACATGATAAAAGCAACACGCATTATCAAAACAGATCAGGATCTATCGTACACTATTGCAAATAATAAACTAAAGATATCAGCACAGGCAGAAAAACTTAGAAGATATGCAGATAAATATAAAGGAAAAGTACAAAATAGGCAATTTATTGATGACCCAAAAAAGTTTTACAGATATTTGGGAAACAAGTCAAAAGGAACTGAAACACCATCGGGTGAGGCCTACATGCATAACTGTTGACCTCACGAAATCCAAACATAGTGAAAGTTTTAAAATATTAGGAGAATAAGTCTAAGATGACTTCCCTGCTTAGTTTAGCAGAAGCATATCAGTGTCAAGTGGGAATGGAAATCAAACCAGAAGTAGATAAAAATCAGGCAACTGAAAGTTCCAAAAAACAAACGAAAGAATAAAAGGTGAAGGATCAGATGAGAAGGCAAGGAATGTAGAAAATGCATAAATATAATTGCAAGCACAGAAAACTCTTGGAACAACTTCATGTCGATCAGGATCGAATGCAAGAATGGTTATGGAGAGGTGAATTTAAACCAAATGAGGAAATGTTAATAATGGTTGCCCAGGATAGTGGACTACCTACATGTTGGTTTACAAAGTCCACTGAACATGTAGGAGAAACAGACAAATACAGGTTTTGTAAAACAGAATTGGAAACAGTCGCACATCTTGTTGCTGGGTGTGATACACTACTGGCAGAAGGATTGTATACTGAAAAATATAATAATGTATCAGACTGTTGTATTGAGGATTGTGCAAACATTATAATATTGAAGTAGCTGAGAAGCACTGGAAACAGCAGTCACAAAGCATTACAGAAAATTATGAAGTTTATATCACATGGGATCACCCATTACCAACAGTTCAAAAAATAGATGTGAGAAAACCAGACATAGTGGTCCATGAAAGGAAGACAAAAGTGGCATTGATCATTGAAATTGCTACACCCAGTGACTACAGCATCTTACATAATGTACAGAGAGACACAAAGTCACAAAATAGCAGTATTTACAAAGAGAAAATGGGCAACGTGGAAGAAGGATACCCACACAGTTCCAATAGTAGTAGGAGTAATGGGTCTTACAAAAAAAGAATTTACAATTGTGCTTACCATAAATTTGTAGAAAAACACCAAGTAACAAAAAGCATGAAAATGGAGCAGGATACAGGAATAAATAAAATTTATAAAGCGTTTTCGTCAAATATTAGGATTGACTTCTTCAGAATTGTGCTTAGTTAAGTAATCAATACATGTAACACTGTATGAATTGCAGAAGGAGTCAGTTGTGGGTACATTGCAGGTGCTGCAGAGAGCACTTCTGTCAAACATCAAAGATTGAACCAATACTAATTTCATGAACTTTAATCATACTTTGACTTAGGAATGGGGTCCATTCCCATCATGGTATTAGAAACCCAAAAGACTTGGAGAAATTAAACCATCAGTCTCCACTCTTTCATGTAACTGGCCATAATACAGCTTCTTCTTCTTCACAATTTCTAACTATCTGACTATCATCTATCCCTCTCCAATACTAACTTTACCTTACTTTCACCTGGACCTTCTCAATACACCTTTATAATCTGCAACATTCATCCAATAAATACTTTACTGTCGCCTCTCAATATCTATTTTTACCTGATTCCATTTGAAAGTAACTAGATTCTTATATGCTTGATATTAGGTAATATTTTACTGTATTCTTCAGTTAACTGTTATGTTTCATTAACTGGCATATCATTACAATTCTATGTATGGCCATTTACTATTCTATGTATGTACATTTATTATTTTTTGATTAACTACCATATCATTACTAGTCTATGTATGTATGCATGTGTATTATACAAATCTTGTATAACTGCCCTCTACTCATTCTGTAAAATGAAGCAATTCTCTCTGGGCCTCCACTGAAAATGGAATTTGTGCCCAGACAGACTTTCTCAGTAAACAAAAGCAATAAACAAATACATTGGTTATGTATTTTATAGATGAAAGAAAAAAGTTCCAAAATCACTGGTCAAGGAATTTGGGTTGAGAAGGTGGCATTTATCATATTTATTTATTTATTTGATATTTGTTGACTAGGAAAGTCTGACTGGGTCAGTAACCCATTTTCAGTGGAGGCCCAGGGAGAAAAGTTCAGCAAAGTAAAAACATTTGACAAAATAAAAGTCCAGTGATCAGTACATTTACATGTGGGTGTGTAGCTTATAAAGTTACAAGGTAGCCCTATTGACATATAGGCCATTGATATTCATTTACAACAGTAATTTTGCAATCAAGAAATACAAAGATACAGAAATATAGGTTAGTTCAGTTAGTTTATCTAATTACAGTCCTTTTGTAGGCTGATTGTACACATTATAATGAAAGTTTGTATAGTTAGAAAGGACATCTACAAGGATTTTTAGGTAGACTGCAGGTAGACCTTTAAAAAAAGAGATCAAAAGAAAGCAATGTTTAGCTAGTGTACATTAGTAGGATTTGCAGCTACTCAGAAGAGAGAAATGGGGGAACTTAATATTTGTGGTCAGGACTTAATAAATCAGGCAGCTGTGTCTTTTGAGAGGGACAGAGGGAAGAAAAGGATGGTCGCGTAAAGCAGAAAAAAAAAGAAAGGGGGGAAGGGGCAGGGGGGAGGAAGAAGAAAAGTATAGAAGAGTTAAAGGAGTGGAATGTAGGGGGGGTAATTAGGTCGACTGGAACAGGGCTTCTAGGTTCTTTTTGAACAGGGGCAGATGCTTGTATCTTGGAGGTGTTGAGTTTAAAATTCATGTGGTTTGCTATTGGCATTCCAGAGTTTAGCTACAGTGTAGGAGTATAGACAATGTCCAGCTTTTTTGTTTGTCTGTGTAGCATTATTAGTTGCTTGTCTTCAGATCGGATGGTCTTCATGGGTATGTAGGTTTGGAAGAGTGAGTTGAATTCTGGGCAATTATCGGGTTGATATATAACTTTGTGTGCTATACTGAGTTGGTGGTCTAGGAGGTGTGGAGGTTTTGGTGCGTGTTACGCAGTGCATTTATAGAGAATTTAGCAATTTTATTATAGCAGGATTCCAGTTTGTTTTTTAGGGTAATCTGAATCTTTTTCAGAATGGGTGCAGCACAGAAAAGAGAGGAGAGCAGGTAAGTAGTAGCCAGGGTGGTGTTGATGGTTGAGTTCATGAGGTTTTTGTGCTGGTATAGCATTCCTAGTTTGCAGTGCGTTATTCTGATTGCATTTTGAATATGTAGATCAAAGAAAAGCTCATTGTCTATGGTTACTCCTAGTAGTTTGGCTTGGGAATCAACTTCTAGCTGAGTATTGTTTAAAGAAATGATCTTAAAGTCGGCTGAGAGATTTTTGAGTGTGAAAGGAAGTTGTTTAGTTTTATCTGGGTTCAGCAGGAGGTATGCATTGTATAGCCAAGTCTCTATAGAGGTAAAGGCAGTTTAGGTTAGATGCTGAAGGTGTTTTATGTTGCTGGAGGAGGAGATGATAGTAGAATCATCGGCATATTGTATTAGAGAGCTTTGTTGGGAGGTGGAGTGAAGCTGTTAACATAGATGTTAAAGAGCAATAGTCTGACAATAGACCCCTGATGAACTCCAGTGCTATTAGGTAGCTAGTTTGCAAGGGTTCCCTGTCATTTTACAAATTGTTGTCTGCCTGTTAAATAACTATTGAACCATAGTTGACTAGTAGGGGAAAGACCGAGGATAGAGAGTTGTTTGGGTGGGAAACAGTGTCAAAGGCCTTGGATAGATCAAACAATATTATGGATAATAGTAGTCCAGCATCCCTATCTTTGTTGACTGTATCTGTGAAGGAGACTAATGCAGTAGTTGTGCTATGTGAAGATCTGAAGTCGTTTTGGGTGGGGCTAAGTAATTTGTTTTGTAGGGTATGACTAAGTAGCTGTTTATGTATGTATGTATTTTTCTAATAGTTTGAACAGGGTAGATAGTATAATGGTGGGACAATAACTGGAAATGGCATTGCACTTACCTCCTTTGTGTAGGGGGGGGTGTTATGGACTTTTTCCAAAGGGTGGGGATGTAGGATTCTGAGATGGATTGGTTGATGAGTATACTGACAGGTGACACCATAAGCTATAGCATCAACGACTAATTTTAAGTACTCTGGTGGGAGGTTGTCAGCAGATGGAGAACAAGGTTTTAGTTTGAGGAATAACCTGTGCATGTCATGAGTGGGTACAGGTTGAAGAGTAAGGACAGGAAGATGTTAGTGAGATGTGGCTGTGTTCTGTGGGAGATGGGAAGATGAGGAGTGTTTTGTAATAGTTTGGGAGGGGCTGGGGTTGTGCATGGGGTAACAGTTTCAGGGCTTGTGGGAATGACCAAGTAAATTGCGCATGCTATGAAATGTGTGTTGAAAGCTTCTGCTATTTGAGATGGGGTTTTTTTGGTGGCAGGGAATAGGTTTTCTTTGATCCTGGGGTTAAGGAACTGACAAATGGTATGCCAAAATTTTTGGGGGATGTTTTTGTGGGAGGTTAGCTGGTGGGAGAAATAGTGTTTTTTTATCATTGTTTATCATTTTTGTTGCTTGGTTGCATAGCTGTTTATAACTTTTGGTAATATGGGTCATTTTTGTTTTGTTTTTTTACCATTCCTGCCAGGCTTTGTCTTTAGTTACTAGTAGGTTTTTGGTGACCTTGGTTAGCCAGGGAGCATGATTAGTTTTTCCTCTTTTGGTGCGGAGGGGGCTAGGTTGATAAAGGTATCTAGGAATATTTTGTTGAACTGGGTGACAGCATCCTCTAATGGTAGGAATTTTAGTAGGGACCAGTTTATAGATTTTAGTACTGAGTTAAATTGGTGTTGGCTGAAGTTAGACAAATTACATGAGGTTTTATAGATATGTTTTTTGGTGGTATGGGTTAGAGTTCTGTTAATATGGGTGGGTAGGTGGTTACCTAAGTTATTTGTTAGGTTCCAGATTTAGTGTATTTGTGGGGATCTGAAACTAGGATCCAGTGAAGTGTAGTTCCTTGTTTTTATTTTTTGGGATTCTAGTTGGAGAAGACATAAGTTGAGTAAAACCATATAGGTTTATGCTATTAGTGGTGTAGTCAGTTTAGATCTTGCCAATTTATGCTGGTATCCCTCATTATGATGATTTTGTTGGATATGTATTGGGAGATCCAGGATAGGATATCTTCCAATGTGGGGATTTTATTCCCTGGTGGAAAATATAGGATTGTGATGCATAGTCGTTTCGTATTATTGATTTTTAAGGAGGCTAAGAGAATTTCAGCAGTACAAAAGCAGGGGATAGGTTTGGAATATGGGAGTAGAATGAGAGTGTGAGGATAGACTAAAGCTACACCTCCCCCTTTTTTATGAGTTTAGATAGATGAAAACACCAGACTGAAGACAACCACGATGCTGAAAAACCTTCTTTATTCAAACAGAACAAGATAAGCGCTTTCGCGTACCAAACCCAGTATGCTTCCTCAGATCTACTTTTGCATTAAAAATCATCACTTATATACAAAAAAAGATGTTTAATTAGTGCCAATTAACTTAATAGATGTCAATAAATAGTTTAAAAGAACAGTGCTACTATAAATGTATTGCAGCATGAATAGAACTGCCTATTCGAAAAACAATTGCTTGTTTGATTCTTTAAAGCATGTATATTTAGACAATTCTAAATATATTCATTAAAAATGTATAAACAAATACCTATTCAATTTTATATAAAATATATAAAAAAATATATTAGTATAGGGTATGCAGTATAAAAATCAAATAATGAAAATGTGTATAATATAAGAAATCATTTAAGTCAGCAAACGAGTATATGCCTTATATTTTAAAATTCTATATATATGTAAAGGAGGGTGCCACAAAAACCATCCTAGTAACATATATCAAACAAAAACATAAACCCAGAGTAAATGTTAATAATATATATAAATGAATTAAACATTGAAATATTTCATCATGAATAGTGTATAAAAACTTCAGAAACAGATGAATATGAATATGAAGTCATCTTTCATATATTAAAGAAAAAACATATAAATATGAAAGATGAAATAATAACTATAGTAATAATGCTTGTAATATACACAGATAAATATTCTGTATATTTAATCAAACACTAATATAGAATATTATTATATGTAACAAATATATTATTTTATTTATACATTTTAATTTAAAGGGCCATTATATGAAGCAAGATAGCCCGAATAAATAATATCAGTAGGTAGGATAAAACAAAATCATTATATAAAAACACTTAATGGAGATATAAAATATGAAATATATATTATATTATATAAAGAGCATGGCCCAACATATTAGTAAAACATGCAATAAATACTCAAAATAAAGACCAAGAAATGCTATAAAAATCCTAAACAAGAAGTGACTGAAGCGTCATTTTAAGCTTCGTTTCTTAAGTGTAGACCTGATGCTAATGTACTGGTTAAGACCAGGTGGATACTGTGTTTTAAATCGTAGTATCCAAGATAGCTCAACATTTTCTAATTCATTAAATGTATCGCCTTTACGTATGTTAGGTTTGGTGGTTTGTAGTATCCTAAACCTAAAACTGTCCAACATTGTCCTTTATATGTTTGAATAGTGCGTTATTTACATCATTCTTCTTTATGTCATGTAAATGATTATAAAGTCTCTCTTTTAGCGTTCTTGTTGTCATGCCTATGTAAAATGCATCGCAGTGACAACAGTCTGCAAGGTATATCAAATTCGAACTATTACAAGTACCTTTAAATTTAGGTCTAAAATACAGATCTATAAGAGGGTGTTTAAATTCTTGTTCCTTGGAGATATGAATGCACATATTACAGGCATTACATGGGTAAGTTCCCATTTTAAGTAATAGAGACCTCAAAATGACAGGTGGATCAACCTTCCTAAACTTTTCAATGCATAATAGCCTTTTTAAATTCTTGCTATTTTTATACACAAACACAGGTCTTTCTCCTAGTAATTTTTTAATGTCTGTGTCTGTTTGTAAAATGTGCCAATTCTTTTTAATAATGTTAGTGATATATTTGTTATCACTAGTATACCTAGTCTGAAAATTTAGAGCATATTTATTAGATCTATCATTACAATGTATGGTGTATCGTCCCATACTGCTCTCATAAGGTGTCTCCGTTAACCTGAGAGACTGTTTAACTGAGTTAATTAATACAGGGTCATAGCCTCTATCTATAAGCATGTATTCTAAGTTAGCTATCTGTATAGACAGATCTTTAGGGTCACTACATATTTTCTGCACTCTCATGAATTGACTTTTTATAATATTTCTAAAAACATGTCTCGGATGCATGCTATTAAATGCTAAAAGCGTGTTTTTCCAGCACGGTTTCCTGTAGATGGAGGTATGCAGGAAACCAAGTGCATCTTTTCTAATGGTGATATCCAGAAAATCTATCTTTATGTCAGAATACTC
The DNA here is from genome assembly GCF_019279795.1 of Protopterus annectens. Taxonomy (NCBI): domain Eukaryota; kingdom Metazoa; phylum Chordata; order Ceratodontiformes; family Protopteridae; genus Protopterus; species Protopterus annectens. The sequence continues at coordinate 360,072,346 of NC_056727.1, read as the reverse complement.
CATCGTAAACCTAAAAAAAGAGGTAGTTGATTCCAAATATTCAATAAGTAGTTTAAACTCGTCTATGGTCCCCTTCCAAAAAATGAGGACATCGTCGACAAAACGCTTGTAAAGTAACATTTTTTTGAAAAAGGGGGTTATTAAAGAGGTATGTGTTTTCCCAATAGTGAACGACCAGGTTCGCGTAAGTGTTTGCGCAAGGAGTGCCCGTGGCCACTCCCCACTGCTGTAAGAAAAGTTCTTTATCATACATAAAGACATTGTTGTTAAGTACTAGTTGTAAGAGTGTATTAAGAAGGATTTGCTCCTCATTATTGAAAAATTCACTATAATTAATGAGATATCTAATAGCTTCACTCCCATAGTTGTTTGGGATGGAAGTGAAGAGACTTTTCATGTCCATGGTTATTAACAAGCAATCTCTAGGAAGACCTTGATCAAAATGTGTTAAAACTTCTAACAACTGATATGAGTCCTTAAGAATGGATGGAATCTTGTTAACTATGGGTCTAAGTTTCTTTTCAATAAAAACGGACATGGTTTCAGTAATCCAACCATTGCCTACAACAATGGGACATAGGGGAGGTGGTAGCACATTTTTGTGGACCTTGGGCAAACCTTTTATGTATGGTATCCTGGGTTGCTCTACTAAAAAATAGGAATAAAGATCATGATTAATTTGACGACACATTAAGAAATCATAGAGCTCTTGATGTACTTCATATATAAGTCTATTTAAATCAGAGTATTCAATTTTAGTATAGGTAGCTACATCTTTTAGCATGTTCAGCATACTAGTATGATACATTTCATAGTCCAGCAAAACAATCCCTCCCCCCTTATCAGCTGGTTTCACAATCACATTCATATCACGTTGTAATGAATAAATGGTATCCCATTCAGCATGTGAAGTATTGTAATATAAATCTCTCTTTGCAGAATTATTGAAAAAATCATAAACATCATTTTCACAGGCTTTTAGAAAACAGTCAACAGCAGGTGGTAGCGTTGGCGTAAATGTACTTTTTCTTTTGAAATGAATATCATTGTCTTTTACATTCTCAACATGTTTAGCTTTACTAAAACTAGTTTTCAGAGCAATGGAGCGTGAAAACAGTCTCAAGTCAACTAGAAGTTCGCTAAAGTTACTGACCTGAGCCGGTATGTAAGTTAAACCCTTGTTAAGTAGAGCCTTGTCAGATGCTGTGAGGGCTCGTCTGGATAAGTTAAAGACAAGATCATTTAGTCTCTCTGTCGATTCCTGTTGCTCGGATAATCCCCCAAGAATTTTTTTTTTATCTCCCTCGGCTGCTGGATCTGTCTTGTGGCATCTTTCGGAACTTGGAAGGTAGTGGTAAAAAACTTTCCAGGTTCCTTTGTTTTACTTTAGGTTTAGCACCAAGCGTGCTACTATATGATTTCTTCAATGCTTGCTGATTGGGAGGGGGAGTGTCTATAGTGCCCTGAGTTATATCATGGATATGGATCATATATATATATGGATAGATCAAACAATATTATGGATAATAGTAGTCCAGCATCCCAGTCTTTGTTGACTGTATATGTGAAGGAGACTAATGCAGTAGTTGTGCTATGTGAAGATCTGAAGTCGTTTTGGGTGGGGCTAAGTAATTTGTTTTGTAGGGTATGACTAAGTAGCTGTTTATGTATGTATGTATTTTTCTAATAGTTTGAACAGGGTAGATAGTATAATGGTGGGACAGTAACTGGAAATGGCATTGCACTTACCTCCTTTGTGTAGGGGGGGGGTGTTATGGACTTTTTCCAAAGGGTGGGGATGTAGGATTCTGAGATGGATTGGTTGATGAGTATACTGACAGGTGACAGCATAAGCTATAGCATCGACGACTAATTTTAAGTACTCTGGTGGGAGGTTGTCAGCAGATGGAGAACAAGGTTTTAGTTTGAGGAATAACCTGTGCATGTCATGAGTGGGTACAGGTTGAAGAGTAAGGACAGGAAGATGTTAGTGAGATGTGGCTGTGTTCTGTGGGAGATGGGAAGATGAGGAGTGTTTTGTAATAGTTTGGGAGGGGCTGGGGTTGTGCATGGGATGACAGTTTCAGGGCTTGTGGGAATGACCAAGTAAATTGCGCATGCTATGAAATGTGTGTTGAAAGCTTCTGCTATTTGAGATGGGTTTTTTCTGGCGGCAGGGAATAGGTTTTCTTTGATCCTGGGGTTAAGGAACTGACAAATGGTATGCCAAAATTTTGGGGGGATGTTTTTGTGTGAGGTTAGCTGGTGGGAGAAATAGTGTTTTTTTTTTATCATTGTTTATCATTTTTGTTGCTTGGTTGCATAGCTGTTTATAACTTTTGGTAATTTGGGTCATTTTTTTTTTTTTTTTTTTTTTTTACCATTCCTGCCAGGCTTTGTCTTTAGTTACTAGTAGGTTTTTGGTGACCTTGGTTAGCCAGGGAGCATGATTAGTTTTTCCTCTTTTGGTGCGGAGGGGGCTAGGTTGATAAAGGTATCTAGGAATATTTTGTTGAACTGGGTGACAGCATCCTCTAATGGTAGGAATTTTAGTAGGGACCAGTTTATAGATTTTAGTACTGAGTTAAATTGGTGTTGGCTGAAGTTAGACAAATTACATGAGGTTTTATAGACATGTTTTTTGGTGGTATGGGTTAGAGTTCTGTTAATATGGGTGGGTAGGTGGTTACCTAAGTTATTTGTTAGGTTCCAGATTTAGTGTATTTGTGGGGATCTGAAACTAGGATCCAGTGAAGTGTAGTTCCTTGTTTTTATTTTTTGGGATTCTAGTTAGAGAAGACATAAGTTGAGTAAAACCATATAGGTTTACGCTATTAGTGGTGTAGTCAGTTTAGATCTTGCCAATTTATGCTGGTATCCCTCATTATGATGATATTGTTGGATATGTATTGGGAGATCCAGGATAGGATATCTTCCAATATGGGGATTTTATTCCCTGGTGGAAAATATAGGATTGTGATGCATAGTCGTTTCATATTATTGATTTTTAAGGAGGCTAAGAGAATTTCAGCAGTACAAAAGCAGGGGATAGGTTTGGAATATGGGAGTAGAATGAGAGTGTGAGGATAGACTAAAGCTACACCTCCCCCTTTTTTATGAGTTTGGTCTGCTCTAATTATGTGGTAGCCTGGTGGGAGTAGTTCGGTATCTTTAATATGTGGCTTAAACCATGTTTCGGTGAGTGCAAGTATATCAGGGGAATACTGGGTTAACCATGAGTGGAGTTCTGTAGTTTTGTTCCAGATGCTACACAGGTTTAGAGTGATTAAAAGTAGATTTTTAGGGGAAAAAGTTTTGGAAGAGGTAGGGTTAGAGGATGGACCTGGATTGGGATGGATGTCACCACAGGGGGCTAAGTAGGAGACTATTTTTATGTGGTGATTGAAGAGGTTGGTTTATTTAAATACTTTAATTTTGTTATAAGTGGGGTCACTAATATTATCTGATAGTTGTTTTATTTTCACCAAAAAAGCTTTGATCTTGATGTGAGGGTATTTTGAGTTTGTCTTAGGTATATAACTTTGGCACTGTTGGTTTCTGTTCTGGCTCACTTTCTTAATATTAAGTACATTTGATGACTGTTTTGATTAGGTGGACTCTGTTTGCTGCATGTTCATACTTCATCCTTTTCCTTGATTTTTTTGTTTGATATTATCAGCCAGCCATGGGCATTTCTTTCCTCTTAGACATCTCCATGTGTTAGGAAAGAGGGTTTCCTGAAAATTTGATATGGTTGTAATTTAGTGCAGAGCAAGTGTGAGATTAGTTTTTTTTTTGTTGTTACAAAAGGGTTAAGTCTAGTAATTGTCAGTTGTTGGTTTTGAGGAAAAGTTCTATCAGTAATGATAAATGGGAACATTTTTTGGTTTTGAATGACCATTCTGAGATTTTATTTACTTATTTTTATTTATTTTAGTTTGTTTACTAGAGTAGTACCCTGATCCCTACAAACCATATGCAGGCACCGACCAGGTAAAGACATTCATAAAAAAAGAAAACAGAACAAATTCACAAACAGAGTAATCACAGAAGATAGATAATTCCATAGACAATCAATACAATATGTAAATAATATTAGCAGAGTAGAAAAATCAAATGTGAATTAATTTTAGTAGTAAATATGAGAGGGAAGCAGCAGCTCAGAACAGAGGAGCAAAGTAGAAGTGATGCAGGTGAGCAGGGAGTTGGGTTATGTGTCCAGTGGGAAAGCACTCGCAGTCAGATTTTTGATGAAGATGGAGATAGACGAGACTTATTTAAGGTGAAATGGGAGGGATTGCCAGAGTTTCTGTGCAAGAATGGAGAAGGAATGGTCAGTACGGTGCAGTTTAGTTTGGGGTATCTGGAGTGAGGTAGTTAATTGGGAGAGGTTGTAGAGGGTGGTTTTATTATGGAGTTTGGCTGCAAGAGGTGCAAAGGCATCTGGTTGACAGAGATAAGAGATAAGTGGACAATGGTCACCGATGAAGTTTAGCAGAACATTAATGCCTGAATATCTTTATTTTATATTGGTTATTATAAGTTCAGTTGGTGTATGGTTACCAAGTGGAATATTTGGTCTTGTGGGCTGTTTTATTAGTTGATGCAGACCTAAAGTTTAAGTATTTTGCACAGTTTTGGCCCATCAGGGCTAGTGACATTGCACTGAAATGTCCTAAAATAACGCAGTTATTGTTTATTTTTGTGTGAAACATCTCATGAATGGTTTACTGAATACAGATAGAAGAGAAGGTGTAATGTACATTACGGCTACGAACAGATGCACATGGTTGCCTAAGGTAAAATGGCTGCATATCCGGTTGGTGTTTCTGTCATCTTGGCCTAAGGCAGAAATATAATGTACAGATTTGAAGGAGTGATTTTGTTTAATGAGAAGCATGGTGGAAGCCCCCCTCTCTCACACACACACACACACACACACACACACACACACACACACACACACACACACACACACACACACACACACACACACATCTACTGAAAGGTTTGCTATTTTGGATTATGCTGTAATTATCACTAAAATGAGTGGAAGGGTAGAAGCCATCTTTAGCCCACTTTTAATTTAGGGCAACAGTTTGTGGTTTATGAGAGTAGATCCAAGTTTCTAGGAGGATCTATTTGTTATTAATACTGCAAGGATTATGGCTTAAAGTTTTGAGGTGTATGCTATTTTTCATACTGGGGCTGAGCTGCTATAGTTTGTTAATGGCCTTTCTTTGAGGTGCATATCCCAAGCAAGCATTAGTTTTTGTGCTGACAATATAGGTTGTAAAGGTGGTTGTCAAATTTATGAAAATGACAAAGACTGTAGATTGGACTGTCAGCAGTTAAATAATTGTATATAAGTCAATGCACCAAGTAAAAAAAAACTCATATGAACCAAAAATGGTTAGAGCTTTCATTTAATCCAATATTAAACTTCTTCAGACAACACAAACAGTTCATCACTTCCTTTAAATAAGACCTAAAAACATTTCATTGGCCAAGACAATTATTTAAAGTGGTTAAGATAATTATTTACAGTGTTAATTCCTTAAAACATTTTCAATGGGAAATTTGTCACTATTTATAAGAACATAAGACACCATATCTACCATAATAAAGTTGAATTATAAATACATATACAACACATAAGTACATATTTCTTAAAATTCCTTGTAGTTTAAAATCTACTAAATATTTATTCATATAGTTATACTAAAAACCTTGCTATTTGATCTTTATAATTTCTTTCTAAAGCCTTTAATTCTAACACTGAAGAAATTGAGGTACGTTCATTTATACCTGGTCATGAGTCTGCTTGCAGCTGAAGCTGCCATTTTAATTCCTTTAATTCTAATTGCAGTCCCCATGGTTGTTTGTCATTTATAAGTACACGGTCAATGATAATAAAGTAGCACTTATGGCTTGGAAATTCCATAATATGTTTAGGTAAGGCATTATTTATATTAAATTTTCTAATGGCATATTCATGCTCATAAATTTTTTGGCTAATCTTTCTCTCTGTTTTTCCTGTATAAAATACGGTGCATGAACTGCAGTGTGCCAGGTAGACCACTGCTTTAGAGTTACAATTGTACTTTCCTTTTAACTCATACTTATAATTTCTTATAGTGAAGTTATCTGTTTCTCTTAATTTGTTACACCATGTACATGCACCACATTTAAACATTCCACATTTATTATTATAGGCAATAGCTTGTCCTTTCTTAGGGTCATCTAACAAGATGGTCCAGTTTTTCTGTAATATGTTAATTAAGAACTTATGATCTGCACTAAAAGTAATAACTAAAGCTTTTGTATAGTCTGTCTGTTTTTTGACAATGTCATCTGTCACATTACTCTCATTTCTATCTTGCACAGGAGAAAGGGAAAGTTCTTCCTCTGTTGCTAAACTAATAAGTTGATCATTACTACTTAAAATGGGTTTAACAAAAACCTCTCATTCTTTTAATTTGTACTTCCTGAACTAAATCATCTAGTAGGTCTACTGGGTAGGCTCGTTGATTGAACATAAGTTGTAATGTATTGCATTCATGAATGAAGTCTTCCATTTTAGAAACCATTCGAGCCGCCCTAACTAACTGAGCTTTAACCACAGATGTTTTCTGATGATACGGGTGAGAGCTGCTAAAATGCAGGAACAAGTTGGAATATGTTTGCTTCCTGTATATATAAGCAGCATATTTATTACATGTATAATCTTTAAATAAATGTACATCCAAATAATCCATATGTTCAGTATCACTTTTCCATGTGAATTTTAAAAATGTAGTTGTATAATATATGATAGGAATTCTTCCAGTAGACTCCTAGGTCCATTCCATATTATACTTATTTCATCTTGGAACCTATGATTGGTTTTAAGGTGGACCTGTACTTAGTATTAAATACAAAATTCTTCTCCCAATAAGCCATTATGGTATTAGCATAGGCTTCTCTGCAAGGCGAGCCCATATACCTCTCTTCTGCAAGAAATATTTATGGTCAAAACTGATGAAGTTATTAAGTACCAATTCAAGAAGTTCTAAAATAAGTATTGTTGTTACATGCGGTACTTTATGTTGTAACAGTATTTCATTAGTCATTTCTAGCCCTTCTTCCTTAGGTATTACTGTATATAAGTCATTGACATCTACAGTCACTAAGATGTCATCTGGATCTAACTGAATTTCATTTATATTGGCTAAGAAAGTCCATGAATCTTTACAGATTTTAATTTCTTTCTGTAACACTTTTGTCAGCTCATGGTCTACATATTGGGCGCAGGCTGATGTTATGGACCCTCTCCTATCTACTGGTAGTCTCATTGGATGGTTGTTAATATTTTTATGAATTTTTTGGTTACCAAAGAAAACTGGTACACTGGGAGATGTCACATTTAAATAATTATACAATGAAATGTCTATTCTTTGTTCTAAAAAAAGTCACTCAGTTGGGAGTGTATGTTTTTATATCCCCCATTTAATTGGTTCAAGGACACTTCTTCATACGTATCTGTATACAATAAACTCATCATTTTTTCTGTGTATTTATCTATGCTCATTATTACAGCCCCCTTCCCTTATCAGGATTCATAACTCTTATGTTGGCATTTCGCAGCTCTTTCAAAAGATATGCTTCTTGACAATTTAAATTTAATCCAACTCTCTGTGTGTGCACAGATTTTAGATCAAGTTCACACATTTTTTTCATACATGTGAAGTTTGGGGTGGAGGGGGGGGTTGAATATAAAGCTAATGTTATACATATTACTTTGATTGTTGTTTAACACTTCTCTTTGATAAAACAATGAAAAATTAAGCTTTCTTAGATATAGCTTCAAATCAATCATAATGTTAGTATAATTAAAGTATATTTGTTGGTACAAAAGTCATTGTTTTTAGGTCTTCTTTAAAGGAAGTGATGAACTGTATGTGTTGTCTGAACAAGTTTAATATTGGATTAAATGAAAGTGCTAACCATTTTTGGCTCGTATAAGTGTTTTTTGCAGCTTGGTGCATTGACTTGTATGCATTTATTTAACTGCTGACAGTCTGGTCTACAGTCTTTGTCATTTTCATCAGTTTGTTGTTGGTGTTGTCAAATTTATAAAATTGTGATTTTGTGTTATGCAGTAGACAGAGCTACAGTACATATTGCCTTACTGATACATACATTAATAATTTTATGTAATCTTTATATGCAAGATATATACATATTGCAATCTGGGTTTTTTGAGGAATATGATTTAATTGTAGTAGTCAATGGAATGCTGTCAGAAAGGTAGGTAAATAAAGTAAGGGAAGCAATGAAGGGAGAAGCAGTGCAATGGCAAGTCTAGGCAATATCATTTTGAGGGTGTGGCTTTGAGCAGACGTAATGCTGTCTGAGGTAATATTAGGAATTTGGTTGGTGAATTGGAGTGAGGGACCTGACTAGGTGAGTATAAAAGTAATGATATGGTGGTTTGTTTGAATGGGAGCAAGGTGGAGAGTAGATCTAAGCCAAGTAGAGCAGGGCAGAGTGAGGTTAACCCCTCAGGAAGCTCAAAAAGCAATCAGGAAACTGAGGCTGGACTACCCAAATGCCCCAACCAAAAGAAGTGAAAGGAAACATGGGAAAGGGGTATCCAACTGGGAAGCCAAGTGAGAATGGAAAGTGTATTACCAGTGTGCTGAAAGGAAGATTTGATAGGGAAGAGGTTGCTCAGTTTTCCAGAGGAAAAAGAGGAAATTAAGTGAGGCAGAGATATAAAACAGCTAATGCCACTATGTATAGCAGGAAACCAAGAACCATCCAAGCTGAAATTACTAAAATACACTTTCCACAATTAGAATCCTATTCAACACCACATACTGTTCCTGGAAGGAGCTTCTCAAAATATTGTTTCAGATTAAACATACTTGAAAACAGAAAAAAGCTTGTAATTTCAGGTAAAACTTGGCTCCCTTCTTAAAGGACTGACATCTGGGAAGGAGGACGTACCCCTGCTCCCAAAAGTAGAGTATGGAATTGATCAGAAGAAATGAAGAAGTTTACTTTTTCAAGTGAAACTAGGCTCTCTTCTTAAAGAACAGATGCCTGGGGTCAGGCAATATGAAGGGACATCTATGTTTGGATATTATGCAAAGGTGGGATTAAGGATAGAAATGAAGGTAAAGTGGGGAGTGTGTGAGCATACAGACTTAAGTATCCTGTTTTTATGTCTGGGTGCACTGACAAAGGAAGGCACAAGTTGACCAGTGAACTCTACCCTGAGGAATGGAAAGAGAGAGAAGCAAGGCAGAAAATGAGTTGTGAGTTTAAGGAAAGAAGTGAAACTATAAAAATAGAAGCCCTAACCTATCCTATAAGGCACTGCTTCCTTCAACTTTACCAGTCCTGATCAACTGAAGGCTAAAAAAACAAGCCAAGAAAAATAAAGTAGAATAAGTTGAATGTACTGTTTTGAGCCTCTGAAGCTTTACTCACAGATTTAACATTAAGGTCAGTGCCCACACTTTCCATACATAATACTATCATGTTCTGTCTGAAGAAGCCTACATCTCAAACATTAATGTTTTATGAAAATACAGCTACGATTCCAGTTGCTCCAGAGAAGACCTGGATCAGCAACTCACCAATATGCAATTCTAAGTAATGGTGAAATGTAATAGTAGGCAGTTAGAGTATATCTTACTAAAGACGCACTCCAAAGGAAGGTTGTACACATTACACTTCACTTGCCTGATGGCAGAAGAAACAATTAAGTATATTTACTCTTACTCTCTTACATGCCTATCTTCCTTCTTACCTTGTCTCCATCTGTTCCAAGCCCTCTTGAATGCTTCTGTGATTTCTATCTGCACTGGCCATTCAAAATGTCCATGTCATGAATCCGGATTGTTGTGAAGAAGTACTTTAAGATAGCAATAAGTAGTGAGACACTCATTACAATCTGCTACCTGTGCTCTGTTTATTCCTCTTCAGGATGATCCCTTCTCATGTTACTGACATGATCTTGTCCACTAATATCTTGCACTCCTCGATCTGTACTGGTCTCAAGTGAAAGAACTTTACCTCTTTGAGTCACTTGTAATATTTCTTCTTTCTGGTAGCTTTCATTCAGACCCCTTCTTGTAACCTGATCTCACGTTCATTGTATGACCATCAAAACTGTATGGAATACGTGAGGTGTGCACTGACCAGGATCCTGTTGGATGAAAGCCCTATCATTTTGCTTCTTGAGTCTAGCCCTTAGAATAAACCCCCCAGCATTCTGTTTACTACTACTGAAGCTCTCTTTTCTGCTCCTGGTGATCCAATCCAGGAATGATAAACACCCCCAGATCCCCTTTCTGCTCTGTTGCCATCAGTTCCATGACCTCAGATGGCACTTCTCACCAGGGTTGTTGGGGTCCAAGTGCATTATTTTAAATATGTCGTAATTTGGTGTTTCAAGCACCTCGCTGGCTTTGTTCAAGAGAAATCTTGACCAATGGATGGGAGATCGCAGGTATACCCCAGGGATAACCTCAGTGTCACTGCTTGACAGAGGCACAGCAAAATAATGGGCATAGTATCCTTCAAACTAAAGGGGTGGCGAAAGCCACAAAACTCTGGGCTAGGCTTATAAATGCCCTAGGGCAGATAGCCTAATATGAACCTATGAACCTATGAACCTATAAGTACAGTACTTTCAACTTATGGGACTTTGCTGTTTCAAGTACAGTACTTTTAATGTGTGGTAATTTGGTGTTTCAGGTGCAGTACTTTTAACATATGGTAGTTTGATGTTTAAAGTGTAGTACTTTTTGTGTGTGGTAGCTTGTATTTCAGGTGCAATACTTTTCATGCGTGATAATTTGGTGTTTTAGGTGCAGTTCTTTTCACTTTTTGTGCTCAAAGTCAATTGATGCCTTTCGACATACTTATCAAGCCTTACCCGGTTCGTAACTAAACTTTTTCTCCATCCTCCACCACTACACCTACCTAAGTGTCATCAGTGAAGCAGTGATTCTGTTCCCAGAGATGTGTCTAAGAAAAACACAGTGAAGAGTACAGGGACCCAGGGCAGACTTCTACTGCCTTCTGTTAGTCACTTTCCTAATTCCCAACATCATCTTTCTCACCACATTCCTGTAAGCGTTACTATTCAACCATGAAGATATGAAAGTGAAAATGAATTGCATTTGTAAAGGAAAACTACATATAACATATTCCAGAAAATAAATGTTTCACTCCGCATAACAAATCTTTATTTGGAAAATCTACTTTCATGAGTCCTAAGAAAGAAAGCTCACTGACCACTCTTTCATTATGGGTCTCTTGTTGTTGACTGCACTGTCCTCTACATTTCTGTAAATACTTGTATAAAGTAAAGAAGGAACCCTCTGAGGAAATATGTATGGGCAAGCAAATAAAAGTGAAAGGGAATAATATGACACATGCCACCTTAGGAGAGAGGATAAGTTAGATGCAATCTTAAGACCCTTTCTTAGTAAAATAATGTCAAAGTCTAATTTTCTCTTAGTGGTTAAAATTATTAAAAAGTACATGCCTCAACCTAATCATAAAAGGGAAACACAAAGCCCTTAGAGACAACTAAAACTAAACGTGACCACAACGCTGGCATAATGTGCTTTTATGAAAGACTAAAGCTTTCAATATTTGTCATAACAAGAAAAAGAATAACATAATTAGTTTGCTATAAAGGCACTGTATTGTTTAATTTTTTACCCCTCTCTCCCTTAAAAAAGAACATGGCAGATTGCTGACCTAAAAAGTATCTTAAGTATATGAAAGCATCCAAACAGTAAGCACTTGCCTTAACTGGACCACTGAAAGAGAGTACAGGAACATGAATAAATTGTATTTTAAAACTCAAAATGTTATGGTTTGTTAGATATTTTGACTGATGTTACACTGTGGCAGTTAAAAATCATTCATAAGTTTAGTTCTTTAGTTTATTAACAGGAATATGTAGATAATAAGCTTTAGATGGCAAGATTTACTTTGGAGTCTTGTTTTTAAGTAAAATGTTCTTCTTGATTATATATAACTATAACTTCAAATACTTAGTATCACATAATACTATGTGCTAATCAAAACAATAGCTTTTCCTTAACAGAGCAGAATTAATACAGACTTCAGATACTAAAAGGATCTGTAGGTTGCACTAAATCTATTGTACATGGCATAAATCCCTCGCTATATTAATTCTGCAGTACACAGAATAGCACTGGACACCAATCGATGTTACACTGTTTTCTTTAAACATTTCACCAAGTTATACTTGTAATATGAAGTAAAGCATTCTTCTTGTTTAAAGGATGGAACTGATGATAAAATATACTGCCATCCCATCACCTTCATCCACAACCAGTGCTTTCCAAGTGAACATTCGCTACTGAAAAACATATGTTTGAGTTTCCTGTGATAAATGTTTATTTATGTCCGACTTACTACTTCCCATTCACTGATCTCCAAGGGCTACAGTAATTCCAAAGGCTGTCTATTGAATGTGGGTTCACATGGTATTCACCCTGCTTTTACAAATGGAGTATCACATTGGTAGCTTTCTACTTCAATTCTGAGTTACTTCTTAATCAGTTTTAGTACAGTCAGTTAATTTTTTGCACTTCATTTAGATGTGTATTACTTCAGAATCTGTTAGTCTTAGAGGTCTGTTAGTTTGAATTAGTTTAGTTATTTAGAATCCAGTTATTTTGCCAAGAATCCACTTTGCTGACTGGCTACTTGTGGTCTTTGTTTTATTTTTTTTTAATTTTACTTATTTATTCATTCATTTTCATGTATTTCATTACTGTGAGGCTGATTTAGGTGCGTAGTGTTTATTCTTTGATATTCTGTGTGTATTTTGTGCATCCAGTGTGGTTACTTTTCTTTTCTTTCTTAGTTTGATGGGAATTTCTTTAGTTAATACAGGCAGAATGTTGATACAGTGCTGATTCAGGTGAAGAGATGATAAATTATTGATGATGTGACAGTGTGTCAGTCAATGTAGTGTTAGTGGTGGAAAAGGCAGCGCACACTATTCCAACACCAGGTAGATTGACTACTGGCATTGTAGTACAGCATAAAGGTGGGTGCTGCACTTTGGATGAGATGTTAAACTGAGGTCCCATCTGCATGAGTTAGTGGCAGCTCAGGTGGCTCTAAAAGATCCCACAGCACCTATCAAAAAGAGTAGGGATCTTTATTTCTATTTATAATTTATTTACACCAATATGATGTATATTTACATATTTACATACTCCATCACCAACATTTATACTGAAGAATCACTCACAATGCCTTTTTTCAAGACACTCACTCCTTTCTCCACAACCACCATTTGATTTTTTTTATAATTGCTGGAAAGACCCATTTCCCAATTAAACATAATTTCACTAAGTCTTTTATTCCAAATAATGAACCATAAAAATATTATTTTATCACTTTTTGTTTCCTCTTTTTTGATATGCTTACTATATACATACACTACTATATCCATATTTATATTTTTTCTTTCATATTTCTAAATTTTCTTCATACAGTTTTTTCCATAAATTTCTCACTCTTTCATATGTTAAAAACCCATGTTCTGCATTTCCTCTTTATCACAATATAAGGCAAACTCTTTCAATTTTTCTTTTTATACGGCATGTTACTTTTAACAAGAAGTCTATTTACACTTAACATCCATAAAAAATTGAGTCTATATCACATAGTTGAAGTCTTATAACTTCGAACACATAATGTTCGACCATTACGTTCAAAGTTACAAAACTTCGACTATGGATAAAAAAAAATGGAAAACAAAATAAACTGTTTTAAGAAGGGGGCAAGCCCCCCCCCGGGCCCCCCACACCCCACGCTACTTAAATATACCAACTCCAAGATCGCACCCCATTGAACAAAATGGAAACCTCCACTTATGGAGATTTCCATTGAAATGCTTGGATGTTTACAAATTTGAAATTATGGTCTCGACCATATGAGGTTCGAACTTGTAAAAATTCAACTATGTGATAGTAACCCTAAAAAACTGATATTCTACCCAATGTTTAGACCATGTAGTCTCCCTTTAATAGCTTTTATATTTTCTTCTTGCAAATTTTCCAATATTTATACCATATTTTCCTTTTTTACATCATCAGTCTTTATCTTCCATAGTCTTAACTTTTCTAAATAATCTTGCATTTCTTAATTATAATCTTCTGTTTTTTATTAGATGTGACTTCTTACCACATATTGTTCTACTTACAATTAAATATCTTTCCCACTAATTTCTCATCTTTTATCCATACTAATACTTTATATACATTCAAAGAAGACCCAGATACTATTGGATTTATTAATCCTAAGCCACCACCTTTCTTTATTACTGTACAACAATCCCCTTTTTACCAGATTCAATCTCAAACTCCATATAAAAGAAAAAAATATTTTTGTGTATTTTGGCAACATGAAAACACTTATTAAATATGCCATTTTGCTTACCAACACATAATTAACCAAATTTGCTTTCTTTTTATGAGATAATTTATATGTTTTCCATAATGCAAATATTTCACTTCAATTTCTTGTTACATTTTCCCATTGTATTTTCTTAAGTTCATTAATGCCAAACTCTATTCTCAAAATCTTTATTTCAGTTGTATTGAACTGTATACTATCCTATTACTGCTCCCTAATCTTTGACTCCTATCTTTATTACAATCCAGCCCTATCCCTTTTATTAATGTTATCTGATACTGAATTATTTATTTATTTATTTATTTATTTATTTATTTATTTATTATTTCCAGTTTGATCACTGGGGAGGTCCACTGGGCTCAAGGAGGCCCGGGGAGAAAAGCTCCATATTACATAGTAAAAATAAGCAAAAAGTAATAAAACGTAGCAAAGTATAATCGTAAAATAGAAGAACATACATTACATACTTACATACTAGACTAGAGAACAAGTTGTACAGAGGTTAAGTTGTATAGAGGTAGTAGATCATGTGCACATGGTTATAAAAACTAACAATTGTAAATCATCTGTACATAGTTATAAAAACTAACATTTGTAAGATTGTAGTAAATACAATTTTTCTCCAGAAAAGGGGAGAATAACGGTGGAAAGTACACTGTTTACTATGTACACATTCATGATATTGATGTATTCAGAGAGAGGCAGTTGTAAAACAGAAAAAGTGGAATAGGTTACAGATGCGTTGATTTTCTTTGTTAAACAGCATCAAAATTTATATGTTGGCAGTAGTGAGAATCATTCCCAGATGGGGGAGAGAGAAGACAGATAGTATACTATTTACAATATACACAATCAAGATATAGATGTCAGTTTATGTTATATTCAGAGTGAGGCAGCTGTTTAGGAATTACCCTTTCCATCCAAAATAAATTTGTTATAATGACTATATTATCTACATAAGTCATTATAATTGGATTTTTTACACATTTTCCTATTTTATATCCTGCTTTTCTCATATTACTCTTAACTATTAAATCCATAATTAAAACAGCTATTAATTAGTATCCTGACTCTATTATCGCTACAAGCAGTAATACAAACTTTTTAAATGTTCTTACTAATATTGTAGTTATCCATAGATTTCCATAATACTTCATGCTCTATTGTTTGTAAAGTTTTATTAACATCTCCTTTTATTAATTTTAGTTCTTGTCCTTCTTTCATAATGCCCTCTACTACTTCTTCCCTTATAATCATTAAATGCTCTTGATAACCTCTATCTTTAATACAGAATAAACTTTCTATTATATTTGGTATTTTTTCTCCATCCTTTCTGTATACTCTTCATAAATATCTTACAGTCAGTATTATTTAATACTATTAGCCCCATTTTTTATTTATTCTTTATTCCTTTTTTCCATAAGAATTTTAAGATTCCAGTAAAAATCTTCTTACACTTAAAGCCTTCTCCCATTCATTCATTCAAATTCTTTACAAAATAAGCTTTTTTCCAATTTTTGAATTTCTTATACATTTTATAACTAATTCCATCTAAACCTGCTACCAAATCTATATTAACTTAATTATTTTATCCAATTCTTCTATCATTATTTCTCTTTCTAATTATTTATTCATTAAATCTGTGAATTTTCCAACTTGCCAATCTATACGGATTTCTCTGCTCTCCTTTATATATATATATATATATATATATATATATATATATATATATATATATCTTCTACATATTCCACCACTATTTGCATTTATGTTTGACTTTTCTTAACTTTACCACTTTTATCCCCATTTCCCTTTTTACACTATTTTTTTCTCTTTCACTTCTTCTCCTAAATATGCCAGTACCTCTTTCTTTTCCTTGTAGAAAATATCTTTGTTTAAATAACAGATTTTGGATTCTTTCCTTATTTTTCTCTTATATTACTTTTTTCCTTTTCAGAGAATTCCATTCTGTTATATTCCAGATTTTTTTTAAAAAACTTTCATATTCATCCACACATTCTTCTTTCTCTTTCTTCTATTTCTTCTTTTTCTGCACTCAGGGAATACACTTTTCAACCATTCAGCAAGTCCAGCAGACAATAAAGAACATTTTTCATACAAAAGCAGGCTACAAGTTCAAAAAACCTGCACAAGCTAATACATATAATATTTACATATTCAGATGATGGGATTTTTTAATACGCAAAAAGTTTGGAAGACTGGGTTCAGATAACTGATGTTCATATAACTGACTCTCTACTGTACATGCAGGAACTATCCAAAAAGCATTTATAGAAATCATCATATTTCTTCTTACTGCATCTGTTGTTGTTGCATTTTGCTGTCTTGGTATATAAACTACATGCAAGTCTGCATTTGATTCATTTTGGCTCACTGAAGGTAATTTCAATGAATCCTAAACATCTGAAATTGTTTCACTGAAAACGCCTTCAGCAAACCTGATACAAAGATTTTTTTTTTTTGCAAACGGGCAAGATGTACTTCATGGCCACATACTCCCCAGTGAATGATTATATAATATATATACATACATACACACACACACATATATATATATATCTATATATATATATATATATATATATATATATATATATATATATATATATATATATATATGGGACCCTATCTGATTACCAAAGTTTCAAAACTTAGAACATCATATGACTGAGACCAAATATGAATGGAGATAGCCGTACAGCATGGAATGGGAAATTTACTGTTTTCCTCACTGTAGTGTGATCATAAAGTTGGAATATTTAATTATCAAGGGTGGGGGGGGCATGTGAGCTTGGACCCCCAGCAAAAACATAATTTTTTATTTAGTTTTGAAGTTTCAAAACTTTGATCATATGGTCTCGACCGTATGACATTCAAAGTTTTGAAACTTCAGTAATCTGATAGGGACCCATATGTATGCATGTATGTATGTATATATATTATTTATTTATTTATTTGTGTATATTATTTATTTATTTAACATTTGTTGACTGGAAAAGTCGGACTAGGACAAAGCCTATTTTCAGCGGAGGCCCAGGGAGAAATGCTCCAGATGCATGTCTTTGGAATGTGGGAGGAAACCAGAGTACCCATAGGAAACCCATACGAATGTAGGGAGGACATGCAGATCCCACACAGAAGGCACCGCAGCCGAGAATCGAACTGGAAAACCTCTTGATGTGAGGTGACAAAGTTAACCGCTGCACTAATGTGCCACAAATATATATATATATATATATATATATATATATATATATATATATATATATATATACATACATACATACATACATTTATATTTTATAAAAAACTCCATGGCTGCAAACCATGTGGGATATGGCAAAGCTGGGTTGAAGGTTTGGAATACACTGAATTATCTTTGACATGTTGCAGACTTGATTTGCTTTTCCCAAATAACCACTGCCAGCCTGAACAACTAGTAAGACTACACATGACTGCCTGTTTATGAGTCAAATCCCTGTAGTGCTATTACTACCTTTAAATCTCCAGGCTAAAGAAATGTTTGGAAAACTGTCAGGGCCAGGCGTCTACCAAACATCTCCCTTTAAATTTGTATGCTTCTTTTTTACATTACCATTTAAGACATAGGCAAATATACATTAGCAGAAAAGAAAACAAACCATACTGATGTTTTTTTTTTTTTTTCCATTTACGAACATTATACATACATCACATATCTGCAATTTCTTTCTTTAAATTAACATCAGTCCAACATTACATAAATTGCTGAATTTTTGCCTTCCCTTTAACCTCAGTCCTCCTTCTCATGAACATTATTTTGCATGTATTGTTCCCAATTTTTCCATTTCTTTTTATGTAATTTGCTCCTTCCCTTTTATAAAGATACCTCTATCAGTTCTTTTGTCTCTCTAATAAAATTCACTACTTCAAATTGGTTTAGACTTTGATTTCATTTTCTAGTAATTGTTTTTTTGACAGCCAATAGAATTAAACTTAATAAGGTCTTACTGTGTCTAGGCAATTCAGACCCTGGGTCCCAGATCAAAAAATTTATATACTTAGTTACAGACATTTGCTCACACAATATTTCTGACACAGTACCCTGTAGGGGAATTTTTAAATCAGCCAGCTCATTACACTCCCAAAACACGTTCCCAGTTACCTCTTTCTTCCCCATCACACATGCAATAATTGCTATCTCTCTGAGGGAAAATTCTTTGGAGTCTGCTGTGGGTATAAAAATACCCCTTCAAATACTTCAAAGCAAAGATCCTAAACCTTCTGGACTTTGTTGCATGCTCGGGAGCCATACATATATGTCCTCCCACTGCTCTCTTCTTAACTTCTTGTCCAGTCTCTCTTCTCAATCTTTTCTAACCTCCTCTGACTAATTCTTATAGTTATCATGCAATGTTTTATATGGCCTAATAATTATCCCCCCTTTAACAGCAGTTTCTCTTCTACATTTGACTAAAATCCCACCACAGCAGGTGCTTCACTTAAGCTCTCCTATCCCTTTCTATTTTTTTATGCTCTGATACCAATCCCTGGTAGGGAAGACATTCTCTAGATTGCAGCCCAAACATATTTTTGGCCTCATCCCACCTTATTACCTTTCACTGTCTAGTTATTTACTCGGAATACCTTGGTTCCTTTGCCAGTTTACTCCAGTAAATTCCAGCTCCCATTTGCCTATTTTCTGTAACCCTACCTGCCATCATCCCTAATGGCAAAATCTCCTTTCTCCAGTCTCATGTTGGCTTAGTTCTTAGAATGTTTCCTGCTTCTTTTTGAATATAATATTCTATATGGTTATTATTCTCCTTAAGGATGTGCATCCAAAATTCTGCTCTCATATTTTTGATGTTCCCCCTGCTTCATCATCATTCATTTTCATTTTGAATTATATCTCTCTCCTTGTGTTATGTACATGAGCCTTGCCTTTGTAGCTCTAAAATATCCCTTCAAATCAGGTCATCTTAAACCACCTTGTTCTATTATTGGAAGAATCAACTTATCCCACATAGCTCTTGCCCTCTTCTCCTCCTAGATACATTTCTTCAGATCTTTATTATTGTCCACAACTTCTCTGGTTAATAAAAATATGCCTGATGTGAATATAAAATTAAAGAGACTAAAAACATTTTCACTGCTTGTATCTTACTATCCATATCCATAAACAAGAGCTTCCAGTTTCTCAGTTCTTGTATTATCTGTTGTTTAGTCTCTCCCCACATATTATTAACTGCCATAACAGACACCTTTTTAATCCACACTCCTACTAAACAATTCATCTTATTGTATCCCCATAAATATGGGCATTGCTGAACCATTTTGTGTGTGGGTACAAAATTTACAGCAATAGCCTTTGTTTTATCTTCATTAAGTTTTACACCCTGAAATTATTTGAATTGTATCAAAATGTTCCACAACATTGAGATGTCCTTTTCTGGACTTATCAGGTACAAAATAATATCATCTGCAAATAAAGCCAACTTACCTTGCACATTTGTATGCTTCTTTGACTGGTACAGAAACAAAGTCCTCTGCCCTTGTAGGTCTTGAAAATAGCCTCTCCCGAACATAATCTAAGGCATCCATGAGTAACTTCTGGATTGAGAAGGGGGAACAAAACTGCAGACCTGGGTTCAGCAACAATTCTTTTATCAATGAGGGCTAAGGAGGAAGACTAAATAAAACCTAATGGCCAATGAACCAAGGGGATGAAGAGGGGAAGTTAATCTCAGCAAAGGTTCTACAGTAAATTCTCAGTTAACCAGCACTCATGGGGATTGGTAGATGCCAGATAAAAAGAAGTTATGTCTTACCATAACGTTCCATCTGTATTGTTGATCCTCATTCATTCCTTACGTATTGGTATCGGTTTCGACCTCGGAACCATGCCAGCCATCTTCCAAGCTCGCGTCAGCTAAAAACTCTCGAGCTAAAACTCTTACCCAGAATCCCCCTCTCTGTTACCTCAGATTGAGTTTGCAAGTCAAAAGAAGGTAGAGGCTACCTCTGGTCAAATGACCTAATAGAACCGGATGGTGAGATCCACTAGAAGCCACAGAAGGGGGAAGGAGGGAGGGTCGTAATGACTGAACGAGGATCAACAATACAGATGGAACATTATGGTAAGACATAACTTCTTTATCTGATATTGTTAATCCTCGTTCATTCCTTGCCTATGGGACACAGTGCCCAGCTACCTTTATTCCTGGGAGGCTCTCATGGAAGGACATTCCTGAGCACCATAGAACCAAAAGATGCTCTTCCCTTGGAGGCCAAATCCAATTTGTAATTATTGATGAAGGTATGAGGAGTAGCCCAAGTTGCAGCTGCACAAATGTCATGTAAAGAAGCTCTGGCATGGAAGGCAGCAGACTTTGCCACCAACCTTGTAGAATGAGCCTTTATGGTAGTAGGTAATGGAATATTACGTTGTCTATAAATGAAGGTCACACAGTCTTTCAATCATTTAGCCAATGTGACCTTAGCAACAGCACATCCTAATCTAGGTCCAGAATAGGCCAAAAATAACTGGTCTGATTTACAAGAGGCCTTAATGCTGTTCAAATAGAAGCGAATTTGCCTGTGAATATCTGGGGTATGTAGGCAATACTCTACTTTATTTGAATAGTTGGGGAAGAAAACTGGCAATTCAATGGTTTGATTAATGGACATTTCAGAGATCACTTTTGGCAGAAAGGAAGGATTAGTTCTCAATGACACTCAATCTCTATGAAAAATCAAATATGGACTCTTGATGCATAAGGCTTGAAGCTCAGAAATATGTCTGGCAGAAGTAATGGCGACCAAAAACAAGGTTCCATTACAAGTATTTGAGGTCACAAGAAGAAGCTGGTTCAAAAGGTGGCATTGTCAAAGCTTGTAGAACTAATGACAGGTCCCATGGTTGAGTAGATTCTCTAAAATGGGGTTTTAGATGATTCACACCTTTTATGAAAGTCTTGCATAATTTGTGTGACATAAGAGAGGAGTCTTGGACACCATCATGGAAATTATATATTGCAGCCAAATGAACTCTAATGGTACAGGTCAATAGACCGGATTGAAAAAGAGTGGCTAGATACTCCAGTACTATCGTAACTGGTACTGAAAAAGGATCTACCTGTTTTTCTTTCAGCCAAAAAGTAAATATTTTCCACTTGCTTAGATAAGTAATTCTGATGGAAGACTTAACAGATGCAATAAGAATGTTACGTACTGGCAAAGAAAGATCATTCTGCCTGGCAATCAAGGGAATTGGAGGAGCCAAGCTATGAGCTTCTGGCTGTCCAAGTTGGGGTGAATCAGATTCTGCAGATGGGAGATCAACCCTGGGGTTGGATGGAGAATCCATGGTTGATCTAGCAGGTGAGACCAAAGGAAGGGGAACCAAATCTGACGAGGCCAACATGGAGATATGAGGATCACTTTGCTCTTCAACTGGCGGGCTTTCTTCAGAAACTGGGGAATGAGGGGGAGAGGTGGAAATGCATAAAGTACACCCAAGGGCCAATCGTGGACTAGAGCATCCTTGGGTGACTGTCCCGGAGGGCGAATCAGGGTGAAATAGTTGTTACATTTGTAGTTGGTCAGGGACGCAAAGAGGTTGTAGCAAGGAAGACCCCAGCGATTGAAAATCTCTGCCGCTATCACGGGATTCAGAGACCACTCATGAGGTTGTAGAAAACACCTGCTGAGTCTGTCTGCTATCACGTTGGAACTCCTGGGAATGTGCATTGCTAGAAGAAAACGGTTGGTAGCCATCGCCCATTGCCATATCCTCATGGCCTATCGATAGAGTGGGTAAGATTTGGTTCCGCCCTGTTTGTTGATGTACCAGACCACCGCCATGTTGTATGATTGTATCACAATAGTCCCAGACGGCAGCAGGGGATGGAATGCTTGCAACACTAGAAGCACCGCCCTCAGGTCTAAAACATTTATATGCAGATGGGCCTCCATTTCGGACCAAGTACCTTGGACTGTCTGTCCCTAACATAGCCCCCCCCACCCCATCAGGGAGGCATCCGTGGTCACTGTAGCCTTGGGTTGCTGGGGGGAGAAGGGGGCGAGACCATTGTGATGAGTTGTGGGTCATTTAAATCCTGTTTGCACCTGTGAGTTACCCAAATCTTGGCTGAAAGAGGGTACTGAAAGGGATACCACTGGGTGAGCAGTAGCCATTGTAGAAGCCTCATGTGAAACCTGGTCAGGGGACAATGGTGATGGAGACTGCTATGGAACCCAACAGCTGCAGAACTGAGTGAGCTGTGGATTTTTTCCTTTAAAGGATTGGGATCAGTTGTTGCTTTATCCTTAAAATTCTGTGCACTGGAATGGATGCTCTGCAATCCTTTGTATTCAAGATGACCCCTATGAATTCTGTGGACTGAGATGCGGTGAGATTGGATTTTTGCCAGTTTATGGTTATGCCTAGCCTTTCTGCAGAAATGAGAGAGTATGCCAGGACTTCTTCCAATAGATGTCTGGTGGGGGCGGAGATGAGCCAGTCATCTAGGTATGGAAACACCTGGAATCCTTGTAGTCGAAAGTGAGCTGTGACGACTGCCATGCACTTTGTGAACCCTCTGGGGGCTGTAGAGAGTCCAAAGGGCAGTACTCTGAACTGGTAGTGACTAGCTCCCGCACGGAAGTGAAGGAATCTTCTTGATGGCCTGTCCATGTTTATGTGGGAGTATGCATCTTGAAGATCTATCGAGCACATCCAATCGTCTTTTTCCAAAAGCAGAAGGATAGACTATATTGTGACCATCCGGAATTTTTGTACTCTTACAAACTTGTTCAATACGTTGAGATCCAAAATTTGTCTCCAGTCCCCAGTTTTCTTTGACACCAAAAATAGTCTTGAGTAGAATCCTGATCCTATCTGGTCTGGGGGGGACTATTTGAATGACTCTTTTTCTTAGCACCTTTGATATCTCTAATGCTACTTCTTCCCTTTGACTGGGTGGAACGTCGGGTAAGTTTGTTGGGGGAGCGGGACAAAGATCAAAAGGAATATGATAACCTCTGGTTATTATCCTTTGTACCCAAGAATCGGTGGTGATGGTTAGCCAGGCAGAAGGGTACAAAGAGAAACGACCCCCAACCACTTTCAGAGGAAAGCAGTTGGACCACTCTTCAGGAGCGCTGGTAGGACTGGCCAGAGAAAGAGTCCCTGAAACCCCTGGTTATGCGGACCCCCTCTGCCCCGAAAAGGGCATCTTCCCTGTGAGTTTCCCCCTCTGCCTCTAGGGGAGAACTTGGCTTGTGTGTCACGGAAAGGACCCTGAGACTTTTTGAACCATATATTCCCACTCTTCTGGTTTCTGGAGAAAGCCCGTTGAGGGGAAGAATAATGGACACCCACGGCAGAAAGGCTCTTATCGTCCTGTTCACATCTGGCCAATGTGCTTTTAACCTTGGGTCCAAACAATGAAGAGGCTTTGATGGGAGCATTGAGAAAGGAAGTCTTGAAAGTTCTGCAAAATTACACAAGCGCATCCAGGCGTGTAGTCTCAGAACAATGCCTGAACTCGCCGCTCTAGCTGCTCCTTATGATGCGTGAGATATCAGGCGCATGGAGGAGTTAGATATCGATTCAGTGGTGGCTAGCTGAGAGGCCACTTTGTCACGGACCTCATCAGACACGGCACCAGCCAAAGTTTTAGAGATATCAGAAATTAAATCTCTTTGAAGCCTGGTAAAGTGTGCCATATAGTTCAAGGACCTGATTGCAAAGATTGCTGATGCAAAAGTATGCTTCCCTATTCTGTCCAGAGCCCGGGACTCTTTGTTGGGTGGATGGACAGTCTGGCATTCTTCTTCCGCCAGGTCCTTTTTAGTTGCAGCTGCCACCACCAAAGCATCTACAGGAAGACCTTTGGACCAATGGGGGTCAGTAGCAGGAGGGGACAAAATTTTATCTGGCCTCCGGGGAATGGCCTCAATGGTGTCAGGAGCATTCTACACATGCTGCACGATGAGCCGGACCAGTTCGTCGGCAGGTGGAATAACCCAGGAGGTAGGGGGCCGGATGCGAAAGGCCTGCAGGAACACAGACTCTTCAGAGGATGGGTTCAAGGGTTGACAGTCACCTCTCTGTTAAAGAATTTCAAGAATATCATCAAAGGATACCTCAGAGGGTGAGCGAGGCGACCCTTCCCCATCATGAAAGTCTGTGTCTTCAGTAAGGGACTCCTCTGTGGAGTCCATGTGCTTCCTCTTGCACAAGCTTTTCTGATGAACTTCCTCAGAGGGAGAAGCTGGGGAAGACAGCGCAAAAGGGGTTTCCTGTAGGAGTATATCCGAGGCCCTTGCACGCGGTGTCCTCCAGGAGCGACTTGTGTACGTAGCAGTCCAGATGAGGGCAGGGAGAGAGATAGCAGAGGATCGTCAGTCGACACCAGAACCTTCTCCATTAGCTGCAAGGCCAGTCCATCTGAAGAGGGGTGAGTGTCCAGGACAGGGGTCACCCTCTC
Source organism: Protopterus annectens (assembly GCF_019279795.1). Lineage (NCBI taxonomy): Eukaryota > Metazoa > Chordata > Ceratodontiformes > Protopteridae > Protopterus > Protopterus annectens. The sequence continues at coordinate 360,047,384 of NC_056727.1, read as the reverse complement.
TTAAGTAGCTCAGCCTGCCGACTCAGAGTCCCTGGATGGCTGTGAAACATCAAATTACTTATCCACAGCTGACATCCTGGGTCGTAGCAAAACTCTCCTGCCACGAAGGCAACTGCAGCTCCTTAGTGACAATGAAGGAGGAGAATAAGTAGGGGTCTTTGGCAAAGGGTGATCACTTCCCGAGGAAGGATAGGTCCTGGGGGGCAGGATACCTCTGGCCAAAAGCACTTGATCCACAAGATGCAACACGTCATGTTCAGAGAGGCTTCTAGTGGATTTCACAGACACAGCTGAAGGGGAGTCAGGTTTATCCAAAGATGGAGCAAGCTCGGTGCCCACCTCGCAGGTCTGCACTGAAAACAATGGGGCTTTAAAGGACTGAACCTACAGGTGTCTGCACCGAGGAAATCATTGGTGCCGAAGTCATGGTCTGCACTGACGATAAGGTCGGTACCAAAGTGGTTGTCGGCACTAAGGCTGGAACCAAAAATATCGGTGCCGATAATTGAATTGTCGATGCTGAGAGGGTAGTTGGTGCCAGGTAAGTTGTCGGAGCCAAAAAGGCAATGGACGTCGAAAAATCCATCAGCGTCGTAGCAGTATGCATTGACTGGACAGTCGGTGTCATTAAAGAAGTCTGAACTGAGGAGCCCCTTAGTATCAATATGCTAGTTGGTGCCAAAGTCACAGATGGTGCCGATGGCCTCGGTGCCGAAAGTCTAGGTACCAAAAGCACTGGAGCTGAAGAAGTCAAATCCGAAGTGGAAAGCTTAGCTTTCTTAGGTCTCGGTTCATGGGGCACCCCAGCAGGGGATGAAGGAAGAGACTTGGCCTTTATATGTTCATCATTCATTTTCTTATGAGATCTTCGAGGGGTTGAAGCCTCCAACCCAGAAATAGCCTCTGAAAAAGGAGATTTAAGTAGCCCCTTCAATATCAATTTATTTTTTCTCTCAATCAACGTCCAGTTAGTGAAATTCTTACAAATCCCGCAGGGCAGGTCAACTGTTAAATGAGGCACACCCAAGCAATAGACACACAGGGAATGTGCATCTGAAGTAGTTAATTTATGGCCACAATCTGAACATCATTTAAATCCTGGACTACCTTTTTTATCTGCCATGTTAGAAAGAAAGAAGGAAAAACCAGAAAAAATACCAGCAATGGTACAAGAATTACCTGAAGGATAGACACTAAATGCGATAAGGTAAGAGAAAACTATCTAATAACTTTTCTGTGAGAAAAGGTTGTTTTAGAATTTAGTATGATGAAAAAAATTGTACTTAGCTCAAGAGAAGTAGCTTCACACGACCGAATGGTGATGCGGTGAACGAAATCTGAGGTAATAGGGAGAGGGGAATTCTGGGTAAGAGTTTTAGCTCGAGAGTTTGCAGCTGACGCAAGCTTGGAAGATGGCCGGCTCGGTTTCAAGGTCATAACCGATACCCATACGTAAGGAATGAACGAGGATTAACAATATCAGATCTGTAGTTTCTGAATGCTTGAGAGTTACTGTTTAAAAATACGCCTACTACTGTACCCTATACTATTTGTTTGGTTTGACTTGTTCAGAGATTGGGGAGACAGAGAATTTACTCCTATCTTCCTTTTTAAAACTCTAAAAATGTAAGATATGTTTCTGTAGCGGGAAAACAGAAAGTGTAACACATGAAAATTGTACTGTATTTCTTCGATTTTTTTGCCGGTTGCTTGAGTTCCAGTTAATTGAGAGTTTGCTGTATTATTGAAACAATGATTGTTGTGGTATGGATTTCATACAATTGCACTATTCTCATCATAAGGATTACTGCTTGAGAATAAGAAGTTATGTACCTACCATAACGTTCCATGTTAGTTGTCTTCTCTCGCCTTCTTTCTTGCTTGATGGGTTCAGAGCCGATCCGCTAAGCTCGAGAGTCACTTTTACCAGCTCGAGGCAGCCCCATATCCCATGATGCAAGGCGGTAAGTACCCAGATCTCGTTTGATGACAAAGGGCAATAGCACCAAGCATAAAATACTTCCCAAAGGAAGAAAGAAACTACAGATGGAAGAAGGACCAGGTCTGAATGGTCTTCAGCATAACAGTTTCTTATAACAAGGTCTGTCCAGGCCAGGGGAAGGAGGGAGGAAGAAGCAGTCAAGCAAGAAGACAACTAACATGGAACGTTATGGTAGGTACATAACTTCTTAATGTTAAGTTGTCAATCTCGCCTTCATTCTTGCTTGATGGGACCGTCCCTAGCACCTCTATCCTGGGTGGCTCAATGGAACAAACTCTTGAGGACTGTAGAGCCAAAACTGGCTCTGTCCCTGGAGGCCAAGTCCAATTTGTAATGGGAAACAAAAGTGTGAGGAGTGGCCCAAGTGGCCGCTGCACAAATAGTGTCTAAAGGAAGTCTAGCTTGAAAAGCTGTAGAAGTAGCTAAGCTCCTAGTTGAATGTGCTTTAGGTTTTGAGCACAGCTGTTTTCCCCTGAGCAGATAAATTTCAGAGATGACCGAAGAAAGCCATCTAGACAAAGTCACTTTAGAAACAGGAAGGCCTTTTTTTATTATCCGCATAGGAAACAAAAAGTTGATCAGATTTTCTAAATTTTTTTGTTCTGTCCAAATAATATCTAAGTTGACGGTGGACATCAAGATAATGTAGCTTTTGTTCAGCTCTATCTGAATAGTTAGGGAAAAATACAGGAAGATCAATAGATTGATTCAAATTGTTCTTTGAAGCGACCTTAGGCAAAAAGGTTGGGTTAGTTCTCAAAGATACTCTGTCTTTGTGAAAAACCAAATAGGGGAGCATGAAGTTCAGACACCCTCCTGGCCGATGTAATAGCCACTAGGAATAAAGTTTTCCAAGAAAGATATTTCAGGGAACAAGAAGCAGCTGGCTCGAAGGGGAAGAATCAAAGATGTCAGCACTAAATTTAGATCCCACTGAGGAGGAGGATTCCTGATTGGAGGCTTTAGTAGGAAAATTCCTTTCAAGAAGGCCCTGCAGAGCCTATGGGACATAATATTATGATCTGCTATCCCGACATGAAAATTGGAAATAGCAGCCAATTGAACTCTGACTGTGGAAGAAGAGGAGCCTGCATGAAAAATCTCTGCTAAGAAGTCCAGGACTGCCTGAACAGGGGCAGTAAAAGGATCGATATTCTTGGCCTTAGCCCAATAAGAGAAACGTTTCCATTTGCTTGTATAAATCCTCCTGGTAGAGGATTTTACTATGATGTCTCTAACTGGGTTAGAGATCAAAGGAAGCCTGGCTAAGGAAGGAAGTGGAGCAACCATGCTGTGAGGTTGAGAGAAGGGATTGACCGGTGCAGCTGACCCGATTGGTGTATCAGAAGATCTGGCACTGGGTCCAGATGCCACGGCTGCACCAAAAGGTGATGATGGAGGAACGGGAACCAAACCTATCGAGGCCAGTAAGGGGCAATGAGAATCAATTTGGCTCTCAAAACGGTAGCTTTCTGGATAACCTGAGGGATCAGAGGAAACGGGCATAAAGAAGTCCCTGGGGCCAATCCTGGGTCAGAGCGTCTCTGGGGGGATGGCCTGATAGAGGGAAGAGGCTGAAGAAGTCTGGACATTTGCTGTTTTGGGGAGTAGCAAAAAGATCGCAACATGCACGACCCATTCCAGAAAAATCTCTTCCGCTATAGATTGCTTGAGAGACCACTCGTGAGGCATGAGAATAGCTCTGCTCAATCTGTCCGCTACAATGTTGGTTTTCCCAGGGATATGCGTTGCTACCAGAAACCGATGAGAGGAGATCGCCCATTGCCATAGTCTGAGCGCTTCGACACAAGGGGTAGGACTTGGTTCCGCCCTGTTTGTTGATATACCAAACTACAGACATGTTGTCTGTGTGGACTGCAATTGTCCCTACGGGAAGAAAGTCGTTGAGGGCTTGCAACGTTAAAAGCACTGCTCTCATCTCCAGGACATTTATGTGCAGATGGTACCGGCTGCCACGTCCCATGAACCATCCTGCCTTGATAATGACCCCCACCCGATCAGGGAGGCATCCGTGGTGACAGTGGCTATCGGGGATGGGGTACAAAGTACCTGCCTTGGTGAACCTGAGGAGATGTGATCCACCAAGCAAGATGCTCTTTGCATGTCTGTGTCACCAGAATCTGGTGACGCATTGGAAGTTGCTGGTATGACCATTGTGTGAACAGCATCCACTGAAGAAGGCGCATGTAGAATCGAGCCAGGGAAGAAGAGTAATGGCCGCAGCCATGAGACCTAATACCTTTAGAACCATTCTGGCCTGTACTTTCTTGTTGGCCAGAATGATCCTGACATGACTCTGAATGTCTGAAACTCTTTGATCTGTAAGGGTAGCTGACATCCGAACAGTGTTTAAGTTTGCCTATGAAGGTAATAGACTGGCAGGGCGATAAGGATGACTTTTGAAGTTGATTGAGATGCCCAAATGAGAACAAAGGTTTATTGTGTAATCCCTGGCTTGTATAAGCTGATGCCTGGTGGTGGCTGACAGGAGCCAGTAGATACGGAAACACCTGGAATCCTTGACGTCTCAGGTGAGCCGTGACCACTGCCATGCATTTGGTGAACACTCTGGGGGCTGTAGTGAGACCAAAGGGCAGGGCTCTGAACTGGAAATGACTGGACCCCAGCCGGCGGAGAAATCTCCTGGGCGTCTGTGAATTTTGATGTGATAGATCCTGAAGATCTATTGAGCACATCCAGTTGTCCTTCTGTAAGAAGGGCAGAATTGACTGAAGAGTGACCATTCGAATCTTGTCTTCCTGACAGACTTGTTGAGTCTGCTGAGATCCAATATTGGTCTCCAGTCTCCCGTCTTTTGGGGACCAAAAGAACCTTGAGTAGATTCCGGGCTCTGAATGGTCTATTGTAACTGGCTGAATGGCTCTTTTGCAGTAGTTTTGAGACTTCTAACTCTGCAATTTCCCTTAGACCGGTGGTACATCTGGAAGGGAATTTGAGGGAAGGACTTTCCTCGAAAGGAATTATGTAACCCTTGGATATGATCGACTGTACCCATCTGTCTTGAGTGAGGGAATGCCAGGCTTCTGGGTACAGTGATAATCTTCCCGACTGCCTCCAAGGAGGGACAGCCGGGCAACATCTCAGGGATGCTGAAAGGGCTTGTCAGAGAGAGGCTCTCTGTTTCCTGGTTTTGGACCCCTCTGCCTCTAGAGCGGCGTCTGTTGTTGTTACCCCTCTGCCTCTAGGGGTAAACTGACCACGTGAATCCGTGTGACTCCTTGGGATTTACGGAACCACATTTTCCCACCTTTCTGTCCTTTGGGATAAGGTCTAGAAGGGGTGGAAAACGGACTCCAACAGCAGAAAGAGTCTTGCCGTCCTGTTCGCACCTGGTCAAGGTTTCCTTCACCTGAGGGCCAAACAAAGCTGACCCATCAAAGGGAGAATTTGTGGAGGGCCTTAAAGGGATCCAAGAAAATCACATAGCCGCATCCAGGCTTGGCGTCTAAGAGCCACACCTGTACCTGCGGCTCTACTGCTCCATCCGCAGCATAAGATATTAGCCGCATGGAGGAGTTTGCAATGGAATTGAGGGTTCCTAGCTGCGAAGCAATTTTTTCTTGAGCCCCTGCAGCTGTAGGATCCTGAACTACTTCACCCAGCTCCTTAAGGATATCCCTCTGGAGTCTGGTGAAGTGACATAGGTAATTCAGCGAGCATAGCAAAGGTCGCTGAGGAAAACATCCGCTTACCCTATCCATGGTCCTAGAGTCCTTATTAGGAGGATGGGAAGGATCTGCAAGTTCCTTTTGGTGGCCGCAGCCACCACCATGGCATCAGCGGGACACCCTTAGTGAGGAATTGCTTGCCACACGGGCAGTGATAAATTTTGAAGGCCTCCTAGGGACTGGCTCTACAGAGTCAGGAGCTGCCCACGCTTCGTGCAATAACCTGCATAAGGGGTCGAAGGCGGAGACACCCAGGAGGTGGAGGGCCGAGATCCAAACGCCTCTAGGTATACTGACTCATCCTCAGAGGGATTGTTGGTGGGCCAGTTTCCCTCTGTTTAAGGAGTTCTAGGATGTCTGAGAAGGAGACATCCTCAGAGGGGATCTAGGGATCCCTCTGACTCATCAAAGTCAGTATCCAGTGACAGACTCGGGGAGTCTACATGCTTCCTCTTACAAGTCCTCTTCCTAGGAGGATCTCCTGAAACATCAGGAGAATCCTCGGAAGAGTCCCAATGGGGAAACCTGAGGCGGAGGATCTCTGGGTCCTGTAGCAAGAGAAGTGGCAGAGATGTCAACAGGTACTATAGAGGGAGGAGCTACGGAACAGACTGCTGACTGATACCAGTGGCCAGCACACTCTTCATCACCTCGAATGCTCCCTCCCAGGCAGGTCCGAGAGAACCCGTTCAAGAGCTAGGAACTCCAGGGACCACCGAAGGGAAGTCTCGAGGCAGATGTCGGAGCCGAGCTCACCAGGTCAAGGGGAAGGCGGGCTCGGACAAGGGTCCGATGCCACTCACCCCTCGGAGGAGACCATGGAAGCCCGACCACGAATCCCTCTAAGGAAGGTCTCAAGAGGAGATAAGAGTAGAGGCTGAAGGAACAGAAGGGGTATCCGTCCTCCAGCCGTAGCAGTAACCATTCGAAGACTCCAACTCCAAGCTCTGGGGTAGAGTTGAAGGAGGAACTGTAACAGGGTGTGGACCAACAGTCGCCTGTTGAGACGGACTATGTAACATTTGGGCCAGTACCTGTGACTTAAGTAATCTACTGACCACTCTCTAGGTCATGATCTGACAGTCTGGATGACCTTGAAGATCGGCTCCGATGGCTCCGTTCGAAGAAGAGGTGAAGGTATCGGCTCCAAGGAAGGAGACCTCGACCTCTTCCTGGAATGAGCCATCGAACCGATAGTATAGATCCTGTCGGAGCCGACTTCGGAGCCGACAGGAAGCCTCGATGTATCGGCTCCAGCCGAGCTGATACAGCCACCAAAGTAACGGTGTCGGAGCCGATCGATGCCTGTGCCACATGGGGTTGGAACCGATCGGAGCCGACACCGTGGTCGATGCAGATTCGGCACCGATAGCCATCGGTGCCGTAAGCCAGAATCGGCTCCAGCCGAGCCGATCTCTGAACGAAGTCGAGCCGAGGCCGCAGGCTTAGACACAGAAGCCTGGGCCTTGGCAGATTTAGCTGATTTTGATGGAGCCGACTTAGCCGGAGAGCCCTCCGGCAAGAAGGCCCCTAAGTATCAGCTTGTCTTTCCTGCAGGACTCTCTGGCTGAAGGAATGACAAATAGCACAGGAGTCCTGCAGGTGAAGAGGCCCCAGGCAATACAGGCAAGAAGTGTGACCGCCTGTCAGAGACATCTTCTGACAGCACGAGTCACACTTCTAAAACCTGAGACCCTCTCCTTTGACATGGTGCTTCACAAAAACACACACACACACCAGTCAAAATTTAAATTAAAGAAAATACCAAAAGGTATTCCTAAAACAAACACACACACACCCTAACAGGGAGGGATGGGATGGGTAAAGTTTGACTAAAAAATATTAAAGAGACAGGGATTTTCTGTCAGGAAATCTAAATAATTAACTATAACTAACAATAAAAGGTTTTTAACAAAAGGGGCTTAATATCAATAAAGTGAATCACTTACCAGGAGCTGGTAAAGGAGGACCTCATCGAGATCTGGGTACTTACCGCCTTGCATCATGGGATATGGGGCTGCCTCGAGCTGGTAAAAGTGACTCAACCCATCAAGCAAGAATGAAGGCGAGACTGACAACTTAACATAATTCAGTTATATATGGTATCCAGCACTGTAGCCGCAACTCTCAGAAACTGGTGTGCAGTCTAAAACATAGTCTGTAGAATAGCCAAAGCAAATCTTACTACACTCTAAACTGAACACAAGATTTGTAGTGTTCCGAGAGTCTATAAACCGATGTCTACACAGCAGCCAGGTAATTAATTTGAGCTGATACATTTCTGAAGAAAGCTGCAGAGATGGCCATCGACCTGAATGAATGAGAAATAACCTTATTTAATGTAACTGACACATTTATAAAGTGGTGTCAGTTTAGTCCATGGATGGCTCTTCTTCCCCTCCAAGAAGACAAAAAAAATGACTGGACTAATTCCAAAAAAGATAGAAACACACAATGAGACTAATAGACTGACTTTGTTTAAGAAATGTAATATATAAATTACCTGTTTACATCATCACAGACCTCCCAAATGTTATTTTGGTGGAACGTTCCTGTTTTCAGGCCTGATTTACCCCTTCACAAGATATTTAGAAAATTGTGTGATGGGGTAAATAAAGTTTGACAATATTCCTATTTTCAGATTTTATTTACTCCTTCACACAATCTTCAGAATGCCCCTCATCACATGTTTTTTGAAGGTGACTAGTACTCAGAAAATCAAACTACATAACCAAAATATTACAGGCAACAACAAAGTAAAGAAAAAGGACACACATCTTATATCTCCCTTTTTCTGAAGTAAAAATAAATGACCTTGTAATACAGTTGATTAAAGTGTAAGTGTAAAGTGTCTTATTGACAATGTGTTTAAATTGTTCCATCATTTTGTTGCTCTCTTTCTTTTGTGTGTGCTATTTGGTATTCATATTTTATGCTAATTAGATGTGCAGATTTTTAACAGGATTTTCCCACTTTTCAAATGCCTTTTTCCTATGTTCAGTGACTGCATGTTGAGAGTTATGCATAATCAGTATGAAGAATTGTTTTCCCTTTAGCTACCTATTTATTTATTTTTTTACATTTGTTGACTGGGAGTGTCTGGCTGAGCCGAAGCCCTTTTGCAGCAGAGGCCCGGGGAGAAAAGCCCCAGTATATACTTAATAACTATATGGTACAAGTTACAAGTTTATAAAAAAAAAAAAAAAAAGTGGTGAAAAAGCTTCGGCACATACGTAGTAGAATGGTAGATTTTCACAAATATTTTACAAGTGAAGTTATAGCAGAATTGGTTTAGAATAGTTAAAATAAAGCAAATGTGACAATATAGTAATTTAACAAATAATTAAAGGTAAAAAAAAGAATAAACAATTTCATTTTGTGAACATTTACAGGAAGATGTCTATTCAGAGAGGAGTTTAATGAGTGGGAAATTGTAGAAGGAAAGTCAGAGGAGAAGGAGGGTTTGAGCATTGGCGGGTCCACTTTTTGATGAGATGTTCTTTTAGTGCTAGCTTAAACTTTTTGGGATGAGCCTGTGTTCGAATCTCAAGAGGTAGCTTGTTCCATTCCATTGAGGGGTGGTAGCTGTATATGTTTTGTCCTGCTTTAGATTTTGGGCTTATAGATTTTCAGAAGATCTTGAGAAGAGCTACGGAGATTTCTTGTGGGAGCATAGTGGGAGATGATAGGGTGTAAGGCTGGACAAAAGCATGGCTGATTTAGGATTGCATGTATAGTTTGGAGCTGAGAGAGAAGGAGGAGTTGAGGCAGTTCTAGCCAGTTTAAGTATTTTAGTGAGAGACAGTGGTGAGATCTGTGGGGTTGTTGGGTTGCAAATCTAGCTATTTTGTGGTATGTAGTCTGAAGTCTAGCGGTGAGTGTGGCGTTTAAATTAGTGAAAATTTGGGAGCAGTATGTTAAGCAGGGAAGAAGATAAGAATGGGTGAGGGCTATTCATGACTCCTGAGTAAGGAATTTGTTATTTCTGTAAAGCAGTCCTAACTTCTGGTGGGTTATCCTGATGCAGTTATTTATGTGGAGATCAAATTTGAGGTGGTCATCTATAGTGATGCCTAGCAGTTTTGAGCTTGATTCAGGTATGATTGGGGTGTTATTGAGTGAATGGATGGTAAAGAAGGTCTTAACTTGATTTGCTGATTTAGGTAGGAAGAATAGGAGTTTTGTTTTTTTAGGGTTTAGTATGAGTTGGTTATTGGAGAGCCATGTTTCTGCAGAGTTCAGTGCTGACTGGGTTGCTGTTATGAGTTCTGAGTGAGAGTCAGTTATAGTTAAAACAGTAGCGTCATCAGCGTATTGTATAATGGAGGCGAGTTGGCAGGAGGTGTAGGGTAAGTTTGTGAAGATATTGAATAGCAATGGTCCTGAAATGGATCCTTGTGGGACACCCATTTTTATTTGTAGAGGAAAAGATAAGGCAGTTTCCCATCTAACAGACTTGAATATGTCTTTGAGATAGCTTTCAAACCATACCACAGTGTCAGGGGAGACGTTAAGGTTAGATAGCTTGTTGATTAGTAGTGAGTGGGAGACTGTGTCAAAGGCCTTTGAAAGGTCAAGGAAAAGGCAGGAGACAAATTTGTGGTTATCTCTGGCCATAGAAATGGTATTGAGAAAGGATAGAAGAGCTGTGTGTGTACTATGCTTGGGTCGAAAGCCATGTTAAGTAGGTGTTAGTAATTTTTCCTGAATAAGATGTTCAATGACTTGAGTATGAATGCATTTCTCAAGGATTTTTGACAGAGGGGAGAGGATAGCAATAGGCCTAAAGTTTGAGATTTCAGTGGAGTTACCTCCTTTGTGTATAGGTATGGTACAGACGTGTTTCCAGATGGAAGGTACCTTGGATTCAGAGATGGAATGGTTGATTAAGACTGAGACAGGATAGGCAAGTGAGTGAGCAGCTGACTGAAGAAAGTAAAATGGAACGTTGTCCACAGATACAGAACATGGTTTAAGTTTGGAGTGAAGGTACGAATGTATGTAGTGGGGATGGGCTTTAGGGAGAAAAAATTAGGATGAGTGGTTTCCATGGGGGGGGGGGGACAGGGTTTGTGGGGTTAGTTTGATTGGGACTGTTTGAATTACAGAGTTTGGATATAGACTCAATGAAATAAGTGTTGAAGATATTGGTGGTTTCTTCTGGTGTCTTTTCTGGGGTGGGGTTGGGAGAGGTAGGGTTTCCAGGATGGAGTAATTGATTGATAGTGTTCCAGAATTTTTTAGGGTTGGATTTGAGCGTGGTTGGGGGGTTGTAGTAAAAATTCTTTTTGTCCTTGTTGATTTGCCTTTTGGCCAGGTTCCTTTGTTCTTTATATCTTTGTAGATCATGAGGTTTTTTTGTTTGTTGCCATTTTTTCCAGGACTTATCTCTAGACTTCATGAGTGTTTTAGTGTTTTTAGTGAGCCAAGGAGATATTTTAGCTTTTGTTCTAATTTTCTGTGGTGGAGCTAGTAAGTTAACAAAGTTAAGAAAGGAAGTGGTGAAAGCAGTGACAGCCTTGTCTAAGGGGAGATGGGTGAGGAAGTCCCAGCTAACTCTTGATATGAGGGTATTAAAGGTTTCTGGACTGAAGTTGGAAAGATCATGCCTAGTTAAGTATTTATGTGAACTGGGGAGGTGACTGGTATACCTCAGTACTTTTATGGGAGAGTGGTCGCTTAGGGAGTCAGGGAGGGTGTCAAGATTGTGATATTTGGTTGGTGTTGAGATTAGTATCCAGTCAATAAGGGTATATGCAGTGTGGGTATGGTTACAATGGGTTGGCTTGGTAATTAGCTGAGTAAAACCATAGAGGTTAATATGTTGTGGGGAAGTAGGGTTATTTAATGTTAGCCAGTTGATGTTTGTGTCACCTAGGAGGATTGTTTCACTTGTGATGTTCAGGGACAGATAGTAGAGGATATTTTCTAGTACTGGGATATTATTGTCTGTGGGAATATAGGTGGCTACTATAGTAATAGTAGAGTAGTTGTTTAGTTTCAAGTTAACTATCAGTATTTCAGCAGGGAAAAAGGATGGTATGGGATGTGAGATCAGAGAAATGGTGAGATTGCTGGAAGAGATTATAGCAATCCCCCCACCTTTTTTGTTTGTACAATCTAGGTGAATTATGTTATAGCCTGAAGGGAGTATATCTCAATCTAGGTGGTGGGGTTTAAGCCAGGTTTCTGTGACAGCAATGACATCAGGGGTATGGTTTGCTATCCAGGCATGGAACAGACTACGTTTGTTTAGAATACTTTGGGTATTGATTGCATAGAAGGAGATCTGTTTTTGGTGTGGTTTTTGGTGGACAGAGGTGGGAGGAGTGTTTAGAGCAGAGGTTTGATTGTGGATAGGACCAGGGTTAGGATGAATATCGCCTGCTAGAAGAATAGTAGTGGGGAATCTTTTCAATGTAGTTGTGAGTGGGTACCATTTTATAGGTTTAGTCTTGTTTTCTGGATTTAGGGAGACAGTTGGTGTTATTTTTATTTTGGTAATAGTAGATGGAGAAGGTAGTGAGAAGATTGATTTGTAATGGGAAATTAGGAGTGGTGGAAACTAGTTATAGGGAAGCTGTTAAGGGAGGTGGTTTGAGTGGGAGTAAAGTTTGTAAGAGGGGTTAGAGAGGGTGTAAAGGAGGAAGTGTGTGTGATGGAAGGGTGCAGTGTGGGAGTGGTTTATAATATGCTGTTAATTGTAATTGGTTGGTAATAAGAGGGGGGGTGTTTGTGTGGAATATATGTTTAGGAGTACTGGGGTGGGTAGAATTTGGGGGTAGGGTAGGGGAACAGAGCAGGATAGAGCAAGTAAGGAGAGTGTAACAGAAAAAAGTATCAGCAACTATAGTTAGGGAGCTAAGGTAGGTGGGAAAAAAGTAATGGAAAAGCTAGGAAAAAAGAGACAATATTTTGGTTTAAACAGGGAGTGAGTAGATATGAAAGAGATAAGGAGATAGGAGTAGGATAGAAATAGTTGCAGTGAGCTACAATTAGTTAAACATCCAAGGTAAAGTTGTTACCTCAGAACTGGAACTGAAAAAGTAGGCAGTTATAGGTAGAAACCCTCAGTGGAATAGTGTAGGGGTTTCTAATTTAATGGTAGATGCTGCCACCTTGAGGTAAGAGGAAGGGTGGCAAGTACAAGAGAGTAGCTGATCACAGTTTGTAGCAGTTAGGATTATTATTAGGTTCATGATAGGGGGAGTAGCAGGCTGTTTGTGGTTGGCTGTTAAAAGCGTACCTTGGGAGGGCAGAAAAACAGCCTTTATAGGTGATTACATATGACTTATAATGGCTAGTTTGTTGGTAAATTCCTTAAGGTACATATATTCCACAATAACTTTTACGCTGGGGAGTCCACTCAGGAGTAGCTTTCTGGTAACCAGGTTGTGCAGGCAAAATCACTGACCTCTCAGGGTTAGATAGCAGGTAGTCTCAGTTAATAATGTTGGCTGGGAGGAAAATACCCGGAGAAGAATATAAACAGACTTGGAAACTTGTGATCTAAATTTTGTGAATTCACCTGGAGCTGTCCATTCAGATCCATGCTTTCCTACAAACACCAAAAGTCTGGCATTTGCTGGACTTTCATCAGAGCTGAGCCAAAATTCAGAGTTGTCATCAGAGGCAATTGAAAACAAGTCCCCATCCTTATATGGGTGGAAATAGCCAAGGATTCTTAAACCATAGTTTTTACACTTTGGTGAAACAGCAAGTTTTTTTTACTGAAGTCAGAGCATGAGGGTAGAGAGAGAAATAAATATTCTTGAATATTCTATTTATAGAAAAATACTTGCAAATGTACAGACTAACAGAAATAGACCTCAGAAACCACTTTAGTCATAAAGGAGAGGTTGGTTGTCAGGGACCCCTGTCTCTTTTTTTGGTTCACCACAACTGACCATCAGCTGTTACTGACTCCTCTACTTATTTTCTGAATCTAATGAACCCACGTAATCTCCTCTCCAGCCCCAGAGATACATGTCTGATAGAGCCTGAGGGAGGTGAGAACTCCGCTGCAGTGCCATGTTGCTGTTGCTGATGCTGCAGGGTGTTTTTTTAATATAACTTAGCCTGCCCTTCCCCCTCAAACAGTACTTGTTGAATTTCCAGGGTGAATGTAAAATGGGGATGCACTGGTATATCACCTCAACTCTGTGGCAACGTGGCTTATATCCTCTGCCTAGTTACCCTTAGGACCACACTCCTCTATGCCTTCCTAGCCTCCTCCAGAGATTGACTGCGATGTGCATCTTCCCCCCCCACACACAGGATGGGCATTCACATCCTTCTCTGCCAGTGCTTCAGTCACCCAAGTCGCTAATCGAACCCAGATCACTGGGCTGTATTCAGTGCTTTGTCCTTCTCTGCCAGGCAATGGCTTAAGAACTCTTATCTTTGTAGAAGACTGTGTAGGGTGCTTTACCAATATTGCTTGCAGTTCAAAAATCCTACTGGATAATATGACTGCAACTAAAAAGCATATTTTCTATGAAAGACATCCAAGTTTAGAAGAACTGAAAGGCTCAAAAAGATAAATAGTTTCATTCACAAAGTCTAAGTCCTAAGTAGTCAATAGTAGATATCCTAGTGGTCTGAGGTAAAGCATCCTTCTCAAAAATGTCTTACAACAAGATGAGTATCTACAACCAGAAAAATAGGCTTACAGACAGAAGTAGTACAGAAAATTACCTAAATGGAAAAATAAGCCAGTATATTGTTAAATAAGACATGTCACATTGTCTATAACTGTAAGGACTAAACAAAAATATGAGGTTATTTATTTCCCTTCATACCAATATATTTGGAAAGTTACTGTATTATTAAAGCTGGCTTTTCATTTTCTTTTAAAGCAAAAGCATCGCAGTGAAAAAAAAATTGTTAGGAATTAAACTGATATCCTTCAAGCTGTTTACTGACTGGACATTTGGAAGAGCAAGTCTTTTCTTGCTGTTGCAATAACAGGTGACTTTAGAGGCCACCAACATCTGAGTTAGAAGAATGAACTATGACTGCATGGGGTGCAAAAAATTAATTAAAAAAGCCAGATAAATAATTTGTGAAACAGATTTCCTTTTCCTCTTATTTCCTTTATCAATAGTCCTATGTTTGATAGATATGCATGTATAATACATTAGGTTTTGCAAAAAAAGATGCTGAAGAAAGCACTGGTCATCATCTATTTGGCTATTAGGAAGCCTGCAGCAAAAAAGCAAATGCTTGCATATGTGTGTACGTGATGTATTCCATGGCATTGAACCCATTTCTTTAGATTTTATATACAGTCCAGACAGAAGAGCAAGTCACAGAGTTGAATCACTCTGCTGTAGGATCTCACACAGCCACATCATGCAATCAATGCAGAACCAGATTCTACACGTAGTAATCATTACCATATACAAGTAATATCCCAGCACGCTGCCTTAGTGTTGCATGTTTTGTAACTTATTTAGTTGCTATACATTCTAAAAACATAACTGGAGGGAGTCAGGAATGCAGCAACTCTACCCTGCAAAAATCTGTATTTCTGTGCCAGATGCATTTCAAATTTGGTGTGACTTTTTGTTCTTAATCAGTCATTTTCTGGTGTTGGGTCATGTTATGCTTTATACAGGTCACACATTATGTACTAGGGCATAACTTACTATGCAGATGCATTTCTTGTATGTACAGAATGAAAATGAGAATTGCTTTCAATGTAAGTGCATCATCCCAGTGCATAACAACATAAACCGTCTTTTAATTTACTTTGAAGCCTTTTATTTTTATCAATTTGTTAACTGGCTAAGTCCACTGGACAAAAGTTTTCATTTTCAGGTTGCATAGTCTGCAGATCCTACCTGCTTACAGGCAAAAGTCTGCAAGTGAAAACTGAAGAAATCAAACCCTAAACTACTACTTTGTTTTGACTACACAATATGGACTTAACAGGATTTCAGTGTTTATATAATAAGTAATTAGCATTACAACACTACAGGTGCAGTTTTTAATTCCAGTGTTTTGTACATGGTCTTCATTAGATGTTTTATAAACTGACCATGGCATCTGACCTTTATGTAAAGTGGCTATAGAAATGTCACAATTTCTTCCAGTTTGCACAGCAAAAACTAATTTCACAATAGTCCAAGACTAGGTGTGGTAAGTGTTTGGTTTAGCCATGGCTGGCATGGTTTAGTCACTACAATGAACTCTGACAGTGAAGCCTGAGTAACCAGATAAAAAAGTCAGCCATTGGTAATCAAGCATTACCTGTGTCAAAAAGTAGACTACTGCTATTAAATAATGCCATTATTATAAAAAAAATTACTTTTTCAGAACAACTTGTCTGCTCCATTTCTTCTCTACATTTTGAACAACTGTGGCAGCTTTCTAATGTACTATTCATGCTGATACCTGGCAGAGTGTATTAGCTTAAGTGTCTTTTCTGTCACTGTTTTTTTAAAGGGACTCAAGATTAGGTATGAGCCCTGCTGCTTAAATTAGGATGCTTGCAGAGTTATGACATCCCATAGGTTGGATAAACTACTTTTTAACATTTTCAGATAATTTTATTCTCTTTACTGTTAGTGTGTCTTTTGGGAGAGTGGGCAGGTGCAGTCTGACATATTGCTTTTCTCTGCTTTGTGGCACAGAGAATATGATAGGCGCAACTTTTATTTTGAGTAGATACAGCTGCAGCAAATGGTATTACTTTCCTTTTGTTTTGCAGCTGAATTTTCTCATGAGCAACGATGGATTTACTAGGTGCATACTGGTTGTTACCAAACAATGTACACATTCTGAATGCTATTTAGTTTTCATTGTACAATACTAACTAGGACACAGCTGTATTTGACAGTAAAAAGCACAGGTAGTTTCCATTGTCTAGCCAAACATGACAACTGCTGGCAATTAAATTAATACATGAATAGACAAGTGACTGCAGACAAATGAAAATAAAGCTGGTTGATTATCTAAGATGGATATGTATTATCAAACAAGAGAAAATTTCACATAACAGTCTTGTGCCTTCATGGTTTTTTAAATACATCACAATGACAACAAGATATAACAGTGAGGAGACAACTACTGGATGAAGGAATTACTGAATTCAGAAAAACACTGATAGTGCATCAAAGTGAGCAGAGCATGTGGGGCAGCACAGAGAGGTAGCCATAGCAGCTGTCAGTTCTGGACTTGTCACTACAGACAGCTGTTGCAGCTATAGGTCTGTGCTGTCAATTACACTAGGTCTTATACTGTAGGTGAGGCAACAGGGCACTGGTTTTGTTACCTATTCGACTCTTGTGTCAGTTTAAAGGTTATTTTAATATTATTGTAATGAAGGAAACTAGTGAATGAGATGCTCCCATTAGCAGGAGCTTGGTGAAGTAATGGTATGTGGTTGTGCTACAGGGATTTTATGTAATGTGCTCTGCATCGGGACGTGGTTCTGCATGCCTCTGGAAAATAATACACATACAGTGCTATGTCTTACATCGGTAATGCTGTCAGGCAACCACTGTGTGCCACAAACATTCTCAATACTTTGCCATAGGGTATGTCCTTCTAGCTTTGTTGTGGATAGTTTGCAGCTGTGCAGACAAACTCTGCAGATTATTCTGCAATTCACGTGTTTGTGAATCGTGGACTCTGCTGTGAATACCTACTGTTTACATGGATGAATACAGGTATGCAATGTTATGTGACATAATAACGAGCATAAGGGCACATTCTGAATTGCTTAAGACTGGGATCTGTATCTCTGTGTACTATCACTAGGAAAGTACAGACTTTGTTTATGAATCTTATGGGAACCTGACACGTGTAAGACAATTCTGACAGTGCCAACAGTACAAGTCAATATAGCTGAAAAACACTTTTAGCACTTATTAGGTTTGCTCTTTCCCTACTATTGTTCAACTGCATTGTGACCCACCTGCAGATAAAACTCTGCATATTACTGAAAATGATTTTCAGTTTCACATTATTACTATTCACTGCAATTACCTTCAGTGAGTCAATATGAATCCAATCCTGCCACTCTTAATTTAGAAAAAAGCAACTTTTGCATAACGTCCATGCTTCCGTTAATGTTACAAAAGTATTTCTGCCCAGTTTCCAATTAGGAGAATCTGAGGTTTCTCTGGTAGAGTGTATTCTTAAAATGGAATGTAAATTGCTTTAAGAGTTAAGATCATCTGTACAAGATCTTCTCATATATGATCGTGGCACCCTTATGGAGACAGGAATGAATCCCTTCATGCTTATGGATACCCACATCACTGTGATGATCTCTATGGAAAACTGCATGCCTAGAATGATACTGTAGTCATGTGAATGGAGAGCAATTTTTTAAAGATGCTAACATGCCTCATTTGAGTTGGAGATCGATATTCCTGAGTTTCCACATGTTGGAATTTTACTCCACATCCATAATGTGTGGAGTCTGTGATATGTTTTTTCTCTGGAGCCAGAGGAACAAATGGCACCCCTAGGTTGCTGGAGTCCGATCTGACCACTACGGGAATTCTTTCACTGGAAATGGAATCAAGGGAACAGTGTGTTCTTAAGACTGAGAAGTATGATCCCAAAGACGATGTTTGGTACCACTAAATTTTCCTCACGAGGCTGAATCATATTATTAGCTGGTTCTTTAAGAAAGCAGTTCAAATTTATTAGCATTCTTTACACATATGTGGTAAATATACATTAGTTTATGTCCAGAAAAACTTCTAAAAATCTTTTGCTCTAAGACAGGTGCAAATCTGACTTTTGATTGGTGACAGAAATTCTCAAGATATGAAAGCATTCCAAACTCTCAGTGATACATAAAACACACTTTGCCTACTTCAGCCATCCATCCTGATAAAGAGAGAACTGGACTTCCAAAAGTCTAAGGGGGGGGGCTAGGTCTAGGCACTTAATGAAAGCTCTTCTTGCATTAGAAGTGGTCTGGGTGACTGTGTAAAGGAAACTAATGTGAAGGCCATTGTCTGATGAAAACAGCCAGTCTGAAGTGGTACTTTAACAGTTTGAAAAACTGTTTTCTTTTAAGAAGGCAATTCTTCCCAACACACCCACATGCAGCTTCCAACTCCTGCACCCCTGAACTTAATGTGACACCACTATCCTACTCTCCATTAGAAAGGCAAATAGGTAATGAGGTGAGCTGATAAGGAGAGTTTCTCACAAAGAATTTTAGGAACTGCTTGTGTGCTTTGTGAACGGGTACACGGACAGGTGACTGTCCTCCTAAAAGAAACATCTTCTGTTGGGATCCATAGACAGGATGCTATCATCCCCTGAATCAGTACCATCGCTTATGGCACGCCAATTTGCTTTAGTATTTAGAGAAAAGGGGAATCCCCTTTGGCAGATAACAACCCTCCCAAATTCATAGCGTGCTTAATCAGTATTTTCATCCAAAAAAGCACTGAAAAGAAGATTAGCAGAATACCTACACATAAACATGAAATTACAAACTGAAGTAGGAACTACAGTCCAAGTAGTGTAAGCCTACTAGCAGACATTCTCAAAAAGGTGTAAATTGTGTCCTGCAAAGATACATTTGACTGCCAGATGTGCAGCACAAATCCTATATAGGTTAATGATCATTTTACATCATAAACCACTCTAGAAGACTCATGTAGATGAATAACGAAGGTGTGAATGAAAAACATGAACCAGGAAGTCCAGCGTACTTTCTAAAAATGCAGAAAAGAGATCCAAACCATTGGTAGAAGCCCAAATGGAAAACCACTTCATTTACTAGCATAAACCTTTCTAATGGAAGCTTTCTGGGAGGAAGGAAGAATGTGAATTATGATCTCACAGAGTTTCAGATCTCGTGCCATCATCGGAATTGGAGGAACAATGTTGTTAGCTTGAGGGAGTGAAGGTTCAATTGAGGTAATTTTGAAGGGTGGGTGAAGTAGATGAGGCCAAAAAAACCTGTCAGGGCTAGAACAGGGCAATTAAGAAACTTGATTACAGAAAAAGATGGGGACATGTGTATAGTACATCCTTGGACCAAGTATGCAGAACAGCGTCCCTTGGTGACTGTCCTTCTCGGAGGGATTATGATATAGAAAATGCTGAATTTCATGTTGGAAAAGTAAAGCAGAGGTTGCAGAAGAAGGGTGCCTCCCAGCAAATGAAAATCCATGCCCCTATCTCTGGATTTGGGGGTCATTATGGTGCAGAGGAATGAGTATACCAGACTGTCCATTAAGATGCTAGACTTCCCTGGGATGTGTGTAGCAGACAGAAACTGCTAAGAAGAAATTGTACACTGCCCCTTGACACAGGGAATAGGGCCAAATTCTCCTTTTTTGTTCAGCTACCATACCAACAACATATTGTCAGTCTGGATGACAATCAAATCCTTGGGGAAACGGTCCAAAAAGGCCTGCAATGCTAGCAGGAACACCCTCATCTCCAAGATGTTGATGTGAAGGATGACCTCATACTGAGACTAGGTTCCTTGGACTAACATGCCCTTGAAAAGCCCAACACCATCACCACCCCAGAATGGAAGCATCCACAGTCGCCATGGCCTGGGGCTGGGGGAGAACATAATGTCGACCTACAGTAACCACAGGAGATTCCAGCCACCTCCAAATGAGGTGATGACAAATATTTGTTAAAGAAACTGGAACGCTCATAGGATTAGTCTGAGAGGACCAATGAACTGCCAGAGTCCACTGTAGCATCCTCATGTGGGACTTCGTTAAAGGAACTAGACAGACAGAGGCAGCCATATGTCCAAGGAGGTGAAGACCTGAGGCCACTCCAGACTTGTGAACCTGGTGGATATAAGAAACCTGTAAATGAAGTGAATTTAGTAATGATAATGATGGTTTGACTTTGAGTGACTATATCCAAATGGCAACTGATAAATTCCTGTATTTGAACTGGTTCCAGGCTGAACTTGTCATAATTCACTGTTATGCCCAAGGACATACACAGCTCGAGAAAGTAATCTCAAGCCTTGATTAGTGATGCCCTTGTGGAATCAGTCAGAAGCCCGTCATCCATGTAGGAAAAGACCTCAAAAACCTACAGTCTGAGCCAGCCTGATACTACTGACATTCATTTGTTGAAAACCTGGTGAGGTTTGGTAAAACCAAACGGCACAGCCTGAAACTGGTAACAACAGGATTCCAGCCAAAAGAGCACAAACTTCCTGGAATGCCTCTCTATATTTATGTGATGGTAGGTATCCCTGAGATCTACCGGTCACATCTAGTCATCTTCCTCAGAATAGGTCAAATGGAGTGCACCATGACCATCCAGAACTGGGTCTGTTTGACAAGTTGGTTCAACTTACTGATATCCAAAATGGGTCTGGGGGTCTTTGTTTTTATTTGGTACTAAAAAAATCTCAAACAAACCCCAGATCCTTTTTAGTCTGGTGTGACCTCCTGGATGATTCAGGTGAGAAGCAATTTTCAGATTTTCACTGCTGTCTTCCTTCAGTGGTAAGGTAGCATGTTGTGAAGGGATTTTTGGAAGTTCTTAAGAGTGGACAAAAAAGAAATTGTAAAATCTTTGGACATGACTCTCAATACACCATGCGTCTGACATGATTGCCTCCCAAGCTTTTGGGTGGAGAGCCCAATGTCTCTTGACTGCCTACAGAGTACAGCAGTCAGGTACCTCTACCAGGGCACTAGAAGGGCCACACCAAAAAAGCCCTGCAGAAGCCCTGGTTCTGCAGACCACCCTTGCTCTTGGGTGATGTTCACTGTAGTTTCCCCCCTACTTCAGAAGGAACCTCACTAGGAATGTCCTGGAAAGTCTGCTTTGCTTTGAGATAAAAAAGAGAGCTGGTATCCACCTTTATGGTTCTGAGAGAAGGACCTCTGAGAAGCAGAGAAATGAACACAGACAAATGTATCAATGTCTCATCCTGCTTACTCCTTATCAGTATCTCTTTAAACTTTGGGCCATACAGGAAAGAACCAAACAGAGCATTAACAAAGGTCATCTTGAAGCAGACCCCAAAATTGCATACATTCATCCAGGTATGATAGCGCATGTAAATACTGGTGCCTGCTATATGGGACATTCCATTAGCCAGGCTGGATTACAGGCTCATGGAAACATTGGCTATAGACTGTGTCACAGACAACTGAGTCTCCATGGTCTTCTGAGCACCTGGAGACTGCTATGTTTCAATGACCCTTGGCATTTCATTGATAAGATCCCACTGATGTCTTGTCAAATGGGCAAGATAGTTCAGTGCACGTAAGGCAGAGTTAGATGAAGTGTACTTGCACTTTCTCAAATGATCCAATGCTGAAACACACTTTTGGGTGGAGGGAATGCAGAACTCTCTTCAGAGATGTCCTTTTTTTGTGGCTGCTGCAATCACTACAGCATTCATTGCCAGACTCTTGCTCCAGTCAGCTCTGTCTTTGGGAAGGACCAACATTTTATTGGATTTCTAGGGGATACATTATGCCACTTCAGGTTCTTTCCAAGTCCTCTTTGACACCAGGTCCACAAGACTGTCTAGAGGGGGAAGCCACTTAAGTTGATGCACCCATGCCAAAGGCTCCAGAAACACCAACTCCTTCAAGGAAGGGGCATTGGTGGTCTACCCTCAACTATGTTTCAACAATTCAAGTTAATCACCAAAAGAGGCAGCTTTGTAGGGATATTTGGAAGAGCCTTCTCCTTCATTGAGGTTGGCGTCCTTGTGGAGGGTTAAGGAGAGGGATCCAAATGCTTCCTCTTGTACCTACTCTTCCCATGCACCTCTTTGGCTGGAGAAGAGGGAGGAGACACATAAGAAGTGAGGTGCCTGGATGCAGGTGAGCCTGGAGACAAAATGAAGCAGGCTGTCCTGGAGCCAAATGATTCAGATCCACAGGTACAGATAAGGGGAAGACTGGGATGGATCCAATGTAACTACTGAAGCTCCTATCTCTGAATGAGAGAGGATCCTCTCCACAACAGTGAAAGCCAAAACCGAAGCCAGACAGCTGGACCCAGTGCTCCTCATATCCAAAGATCCAAGAGCGACACTGATGCCCAGTGCCAAGTCAAGATCAGAGCACAGTTACCAAGATCTGACACACCCAGAGGTAGAGCTGACTCTGAAAACTGGAATGATGAATCTGACCCTGGGAGACTGGCTTCAAACACACAGCCCTGAGGAACTCTTGGATCCAACATGCCTGAGTCAAGAACACCAAGAACTAAGCTTGTGCCTGAAGTGATGAAACTGTCAGAACTATTTGGGGAGGACAACTTTGTCAGACCCAACAACCCCAGAACCAAAGGAACCAGGGGAACAAAAGCAACATTGGAACCAAACCTCAAGCCTCAGACCTGAGGAGGCAGGCATGACTCCTAGTTGCAGCTGGGCCTGAAGAAAGGATCACAACAGTTGCTCCAGATCCAATGGTTTGAGTCTCTGAAATGACCTAAAAGAATTAGATGAGAAAACCAAAGGGTGGATTGGATACCCTGCTAGTGGTCATCAGATCTGAATACTGGATCTGCAATGATGAAGCCTAGACGCTGGAAGGAAGGAGGAAGGTCCCAGAGAAACCTCCTCTGGCATAAGTGGGCTGAAAGGAGAATTTAGTCTGCGTAAAGAGGCAGGAGGGTCTTTGGATAGACAGGGACTTGAACTGTTTAGAGTATGGGAGTTGAACTCCAAAACATTAATTACTGAAGACTAGGGAAGAATCAGCACAGAATGACCAGAAGAGGTTACAGCAGGAGGCACCAAAGGACAGTGTACCTTTGACTCCGGCTGACTCTCAGTAGATGAGGAAGAGCGTTTGCATTCTTCACAATGTTTACTTAGAAACTTTAAATCCTTGTCCATAGAGCTCTCCTTCTCTCATTTCTCTGCCTTCTTGCTGGGAGACAGAAAAGAAGAAGCAGCAGCTGATGGCTGGAGTACACCGTTAACCACCAGTTTAGCCTTCATTTTATTAAGGGCTCTGACGCCAAAAGCAATGCAGGTCTGACATTCTAACTCCAAGTGCACTAAACCCATCAATAGACTCACTTGCTGTGGGCATCTTGTGGGGGCAATTTATGCCTACAGGAGACCCATTTCTAAACCCTGAAACTTTTTCAGTATCTAAGGGGAGTATGGAAAAACATAGTATAGCACAACACACACAGCAAAGAAAAAACTACAACCCCACACTTCAGGGAAAAAGTCAATAAATGCCAATACACAATACCACAATACTATTCTAATAAA